>NC_058404.1:141474323-141497569 GCF_002201575.2 Neomonachus schauinslandi
AAATAAAATCTTTAAAAAAAAAAAAAAAAAAAAAACTCATGAAATGATACTCAACAGAAATAAAGTGTGCTGCACTTAGATTATTAAAGGAAGTGAAAGAGGGAGGGATAAAATCATTTGATAGTACAGAAAAATATATGTAGAAGTGTTTATAATGGCATTAGCTATAATAGCTCAAATCAGAACTAATTTAAATGTCTACCACAAAATATTAAATAAATTATGGTGACTCTCTAGAGTGGACTATAGTACAATCATATATATTGATTTTGAATAATAATTTTATAAGTGCTCATTCCTTATAGAATGTTTATTAATAAACCAAAATATAAAATTATAGAGTATTATAATTGTATAGAAATATTTGTATGCAAATGCATGGGGAAAAGTCTGGGGGAAATACATTGACTTAGTGGGGATATTTCGTTGCAGGTAACTTTAAATTTTCTTTATATTTTTCCTTATTCCCAAATCTGTACAGTATGTTTATTGTACGGTCATTTTTTCTACTTTTTTTTTTTTTTTAAGATTTTATTTACTTATTTGACAGAGACAGCGAGAGAGGGAACACAAGCAGGGGGAGGGGGAGTGGGAGAGGGAGAAGCAGGCTCCCCGCCGAGCAGGGAGCCCGATGCGGGGCTCGATCCCAGGACCCTGGGATCATGACCTGAGCCGAAGGCAGACGCTTAACAACTGAGCCACCCAGGCGCCCCTACTTGTTTGTTTTTAAGCATCTATGAAATGCAGGACTGGTTTAAGAGTGAAGAAGTCCAGGAAATTTTAGTTACATCTTGGTTCTTACTTGGCTTATAATTAATATGGCTTTCCCCAAAGTACAATTTCAGTCTTTATTAATAAAAATACAGTCTAAAATGAAGAAGGCACTAGTTCTTTTATGCCCAGTTCTAGGTACTGTACCTTTGGGTAAACTTGAGTTGTTCAAATGAACAAACGTCTCACACCATATATCATATAAAGAATTGGCCATTTCTTTTCTTAGGAAAGATGTGATGGGGAGATACTTAAAGGGTATTATGGAGGGCACGTACTGCATGGAGCACTGGGTGTTATACAAAAACAATGAATCATGGAACACTACATCAAAAACTAATGATGTATTGTATGGTGGCTAACATAACATAATAAAATAAAATTAAAATAACAGTGTCAAGTAGAAGAGATACTAGGTTTTATTTATGGAAGAAAGGTACAGGGAAACAAATTGTCATTAAGGAAGACATTTCTAATTATTAGATGCCCCTCTCTCTCACAACGGCCTGACTTTGGTAGAAGTAAAATATACCAATACTAAAAATATTATTTATTAAGCAGGATTTTTATACTTTCCTACAACGTTCCTGTAAATAAGCCTTAAGAGTTCTGTAAATATTTAGAAGGTATTTTAATAAAAAAGTAAATACAAATAAACTGTAATTTTAAAATAACATGTTCACTCAAATGTTTCAAATACCAAATTTTAACACTTCAGAAATTAATAACATGTTTTGGAGGTGCTGCTTAGTTGACTTGTTTTTGTGCAGACCTCTGAATCAAGTTTTTGCCTGCTTGCTTAGGTTTTCTGAGTTCAAGGTCAGTTATTTATCAATTGAATCTCTGTGTCTCTGTGAATCAGGATTTTTATTAATACTCTATAACCAAAACCAAAAATACAGAAATAAACTGGATACAGAGATGGATATAAGATTATAATCATCTATACCCTCTGATTTAAAATTTTTATATTCATGAAAACAGATTCATTGTTTCCAGTGACTTAATACTACTTAAATTTGTTCTATGTAGGGGAATCTTACCAGAAATTGTTTGAAAAAGATGTCTACTGCTTAGATGTTTGGAAAAGTCTGGTATGGAGGATGGTCAAGTCTACCTATAGAACATATTTTGAATCTTCCTTCTTCTCTTTATTTCTCTTGCCTTAGCCCAAGCCGCCATCATCTGTCATTCATACAACCTCAAAAACTTTGTTTGGTCTCACAGTTCCCACTTTAGCTCCTGTTATCCATTCTCCACCAAGCAGCTGGAGTGATCTTAAAACATATAAAGTAGTGTGTTCTTACTTAGAACCTTCCATTGTTCCCTTTCGTCTCTAACAACATTTCATACCCTTCCATTCTTTTCTGTCCCATAAATGTGCAGAGGTCTTTGCTGCCTCAGGATCTTCTTCCTTTATCTGGAATGCTCTTAATCCCATTCTTCACCTTGGTAACTCCTCATCCTTTATGTTTCAGTTTAAATGTCACCGCCTTAAAGTAGAGGGTGAAAACTATGCTCCTTTTTATCACCTTGGGTTAGAAATAAGCATTTGACCTGACCTTTTATACTTCTCAGTGCAAGAGAACTTCAGAATTGGGGCAGGGAGAGGAGTACGCTTTCATCTAGCAGTGTCCTGCAGCATAGTAAGATTTTAGTCCATATTTATAAAGATATGAGTGCATGCTTCTGTTTCAAAGCTAGGAGGAAGATGGGATGGAAGCCTGTTAAAAGAACAAAGGTGTCTTCTCTCCACGTAATACTTAGTGAAAAGTAGTATATTTAGTTAGTTTTGGCCATTTATAAATATTTTACAAATCAATAAAACTAGGCTGAAAGAGGTTAAATGGCTTGACCCAAAACAGTATGACTTTGTCATATGTATGTTACCAGTATGACTTTGTCAGTGCTAGGCTCAATTCTATTAAGTCCTATAAATCTACAATACTTAATTTGGAAGTAAAGAAAATACTATCCATGCAGAAACTGTAGTCACATGGAGAGCCATTTTTCACCTTACAGAAGTTGTTCCCCTGAAGCCTTACATACATGTAACACTGCTTTTTAGTAAAGGCCAGGTGGAAAAATTGCCTTCTCCTTAGTTAAGGGCGTGACACATCTCTTGAGCGGTAAGAATAAAACTGCAAACAGGGTAGGTAGATTTTATTCTGTTGTCAGTCTGCTGACTGAGTTCTCGGTTGTGTTCACCTTTAAATACCAAAAAGTTCTAACAGTAACTTAAAGAAATGGGAGGAGGACAGTGTTCTCACACAAGTCCAGATATGGCAGTCCAGAACTGGTTCAGCTGCTTCCCAGTCCATAGGGGGTTGGTGTTTGCCCTCCTGCTTCTTACCACTGGAATAAAGCCATAAAAGGGCAAAGGGATATATATATGCAGTCTTTGCTAGGCCGCACTTCTAAGAAAGTTTTTAAAGATTTTACTTATTTATTCATAAGAGACAGAAAGAGAGAGAGGCAGAGGGAGAAGCAGGCTCCCCACTGAGCAGGGAGCCCGATGCAGGACTCAATTCCAGGACCCTGGGATCATGGCCTGAGCCGAAGGCAGATGCTTAACCATCTGAGCCACCCAGGCACTCTCTAAGAAAGTTTTTAAAACTCTTTTTTTTTTTTTTTTTTTTTTTTAAGATTTTATTTATTTATTTGACAGAGACACAGCAAGAGAGGGAACACAAGCGGAAGGAGTGAGAGAGGGAGAAGCAGGCTCCCTGCAGGGCAGGGAGCCCGATGTGGGGCTCAATCCCAGGACCCTGGGATCATGACCTGAGCCGAAGGCAGAAGCTTAACGACTGAGCCACCCAGGCGCCCCTTAATCACACTTCTTATGTCTCACTGGCCAGAACTGATCGCATGTCCCCTTGTAGATGGAAAATGACTGGGGAGACAGTGAATAGTGTCTCTGTCTTGTGCTCCCTCATTTAATGTCTTTTAGCATGATAGTCCAAGTACCTAATACCATACTAATAATGCATTGTACCTTTTAGATTTACATTGGTGCAAAAGCATACAGTGGAATTCAACCAAGTGGCAATGGCTAATTCAGATGGATCCGAAGCTATGTTGAACAGAGTGATGACAAAAGATAATATTGGTGTCGCTGTGGTATTAGAGGTCCACAAAGAACTATTTGGAACAGGTGAGTGCAATTTAAAATATTCTTACTAAAAATAAACACCATCTCATGCTTTCTCATCTCAAGTATACAGACTCTTGCCTTATTTATTGCACAATTTTTTTTTTGTCTTTGAGGAAAGTTAGGGGAGATGGGCAGGAAAATAGCACTAATTATGTAAACCATCATATATATATCTAGGGATATTACTTACCAGGTAATCTGTGAAAAAGGAAAGCCTTTGATATGCCATTATTTCAAAAAGGTTATTTGAAGTAGGAAATGCTTTAGTTAGGCCGAATTTGGAAGTTATGATGAGTTGGTTCTCTTTCTAGCCATATTTTTAGCTTCCTGAGTGTGAAATCTTTTGTCTTTAAGGTTAAGTACTTGGCAAGTTTCTCTAATTTTTTTGTTATATCTCAGTCATTGTCAGGTAAGAACGGGATCTTTTATCTACCTGGTACTTAGCTTTTGCATTTTAGATTATTTATAGCTTCCTTCAAAGTCAAACTCATTATGTACTTTGCATATCCAGACCTTTTTTCCCCCCTTTCTCCTGCCTGCCTTTGAGCATTTCATTGTTTACTTAACTAGTATATTTTAGGCAAGAGCAAGGAGAAGATGTTAAGACTACATTAGGGCTTTATTTTTAAACTTTTTTTCTGTTCTTACTGTAGAAGAAAAGATGTTTGCCTTGAGTATTGATTTGAATTATTCAGACCATGCCTATCTGTGAATCCTCTCCTTTTCTTTCTGTTATTAATTTTATCCATCATCAGATAATCTTTGATATCATATTTTAAATTTCTTCTTCTTTTTTGATCTTTCCATTTTTACCTACTTTTATGTCCTTTCCAGTCTTACTCTTTTCAAAAGTTAGGTACCTCTTTTTCTGGTAACATGAAAATTGAATTTCTTTTGGAGTTTTTTTCTTCTTTTAATTTTCAGAAAAGGAATTAGAAATTATACAGCAGATACTTTCACATTTTGAAATACATCTTTTATTCCTACAAGAGGAATTTAATATTATAGAAGGTGCTGATGGCCCTTACAGCCAGAAGTGACACTGTAAAATTTCTAGGAAAAGAGTGGAGCATAGAGAATTTTGTCTGTAAGATTTTATCTTGTCCAATTGCTTTAAAAATGACTTTCTATATTTATAAATCATACATCCAATAAGGGGTTAATATCCAAAATATATGAACAACTCATAAAGCTCAATAGCAAGAAAAATGAACAATCAGATTAAAATACGGGCAGAGTGTCTGAATAGACATTTTTCCAGAGAAGACAGAGATGGCCAGAAGGCACATGAAAAGATGCTCAACATCACTAATCATTGGGAAATGGAAATGAAATCAGAACCACAATGAGATACCACCTCATACTTGTTAATATGGCTGTTATCAAAAGGATAAGAAATAACAAGTCTTGGTGAGGCTGTGGAGAAAAGAGAACCCTTGCACACTGTTGGTGGGAATGCAAACTGGTGCAACCACTATGGAAAACAGTATGGAGGTTCCACAAAAAATTAAAAACAGAAATACCATATGATCTAGCCATTCCACTTCTGGGTATTTATCCAAAGAAAATGAAAATACTAACTTGAAAAGAGATATACACCCCCATGTTTATTGCATCATTATTTACAGTAGCCACCACATGGAAGCAGCCTAAGTGTCCATCAACAGATGAATGGATAAAGAAAAGGTAGTATATATACACAATGAAATACTATTCGGCTATAAAAAAGAGTATCTGCTATTTGCTGTGACATGGATGGACCTTGAGGGCGTTATGCTAGATGGAATAAGTCAGAGAAAGAGAAATATTGTATAACCTTACTTATATGTGGAATCTAACAAACAAATGAGCAGAGACAACAAAACCAAAATCATAGATACAGAGATTATAGAATTGCCAGAGGGGAGAGGGATTGGGGAGTGAGCAAAAAGAATGAAGTGGGTCAAGAGGTACAACTTCCACTTATAAATAAGTCATGGGATATAATGTACAGCATGAGGGCAGTAGTCATTCATATTGTAAAGTGTACTTGAAAGTTGCTGAGAGAGTAAATCCCAAGAGTTAACTTTATATGGTGACAGATGGTAACTAGACTTACTGTGGTGACCATTTTGCAATGTATATAAATACTGAATCATTATGTTGTACATCTGAAAGCAATAAAATGTTATGTCAGTTATGCCTCAATAGAATTTTTTATTTATTTTTTTAAGATTTTATTTGTCAGAAAGAGCACAAGCGGGGGGAGCGGCAGGCAGAGGGAGAGGGAAACAGGCCCCCCGCTGAGCAAGGAGCCCAAAGCAGGACTCGATCCCGGGACCCCAGGATCATGACCTGAGCCGAAGGCAGATGCTTAACCGACTGAGCCACCCAGGCGTCCCTCAGTAGAATTTTTTAAAAATGACTACTCCTGTCACATATAGCAGACACTTCAGTTACTTGTTTTTATATTCAACATTGAAGATAATTATATCTTAGTAAGGTGGAAGGAAACTTTATCAAAATAGTAGACTTAAAAAATTAGGTCTTGTCTGCAGAGTTTATATTTTCAATAGAAAAATTTAAGACATTTCTATAGAGGTTTTTTTTTTTGTAGTTTTAAGATTTTATTTAAATTCCAGTTAACATACAGTGTAATGTTAGTTTCAGGTATAGAATTTAGTGATTCATAACTTACATACAACTTTCAAGTGCTCATCACAAGTGCCCTTCGTAATCCCCATCACCAATTTAGCCCATCTCCCCCCCCCCACCCCCCCCCCCCCCCCCACCCCCCCCCCTGTTCCCCCTATTTTAGAGCCTGTTTTCTGGTTTGCCTCTCTTTCCCCCACCCCGCCATGTTCATCCATTTTTTTTTTCTTAAATTCCACATATGAGTGAAATCATATAGTATTTGTTTTTCTCTTATTTCACGTGGCATTATACTCTTAAACTTCATCCACGTCATTGCAAATGGCAAGATTTCATTCTTTTTGATGGCTGAATTATATTCCTGTGTGTGTGTGTGTGTGTGTGTGTGTACACACAAACCACATCTTCTTCATCCATTCATCAATAGGTGGACATTTGGGCTCTTCCTATAATTTGACTATTGTAGATAATGCTGCTATAAACATTGGGGTGCATGTATCCCTTAGAAACAGTATTTTTGTATCCTTTGAGTAAATACCTCATAGTGCAATTGCTGGATCATAGGGTAGTTCTATAGAAATTTTAGTAGAAATCAAGAAAAGTTTCCTTATTCATACTCTCTAGAAGTAGCTCTTGCTAATTTCTTTACTCATTACTAACAGAGACTGTATGTATATAGTTTTATTTAAAAGGCCTCATACCATGCACATTGAGCCTTATGTTTTAAATATTTTATGGATGTCTTTCTCTGTCTGTACCTGTTAACCAAATTTAATTTTCACAATTTTTAACTACCTTATTTTCCATTTTGAAAGTTAATACTATGTTAATACTTATTTTGACAAAATTTATAAAACAGAATTTTGGGGAGAGGAAAGAACCTTACATTTTCTAGTTGAATATCTCACTTGCCAAATGAACTTGAGTACCAAAAAAGTTAAGTGACTGTCCCAACACCAAAATAAACAGTAAAAAAGCCAGGTCTAAAACCCACGTGTCCAGATTTTGAGAGCACACTATTACCTGTGTCTTCTTTTTAAAATAACTTTATTTGGGTGTTTGGTATGAATTTGTTTTGGTAGGAAATTTCCTTCCTTACTTAATTTGTGTAAGTTAATATAGTGTTACTGCCTTTTATTGATCCATCACTGATGTGCTCAGGAAATGCAAGGTGAATGAGTACTGGGCAGTGGGAAGAATTTAAATTAAAGTTTAGGTCATTCAAATAACTGAAAACCTGCCTCACTAAGTAATTGTGATCTTTACATGACAGAGATATTTAAAGTGCTTGTTGACACTAAGAACTCAGCAAATCAAGGTACTATAATCAACTGTTAATTATATCATGATATAATTCTTAACTTGGGCATATAGAGCAGAAGTTGACAGACTTTTTCTGTAAAGGGCCAGATAGTTAATATTTTAGTCTCTGTGGGCCACATTCAGTCTCTGTCACAGTCTTTTCAAAGAAATTTTTGTAGACTCCTTTAAAAATGTAAAACGAGGCTTAGCTCATACAGGCTGTACAGAAACAGGTGGTGGGTCAGATTTAGCCTGTGGCTAAAAGTTTGTCTACCCTGATCTAGAGGAGTAATTCCCATGTTGGGATTATCAGAATCTTAGCACTTTAGTGTCTAAAAACTATATTATGAGATAAAAGGGAAGATACAAATTAATGGAAAAAAAAGAAGGGGCTATCGGTTTTTGGGAGAAAACCTTAAGATAATTGCTTTTTTGATCCGTAAAGCATAATCTTATCCTCTTTTTTATAATGTTTAAATTTAGGTATGAAGCCTATTCATGCTGCAGACAAACAGCTGCTTATAGTGGCAAATGCCCACATGCATTGGGACCCAGAGTATTCTGATGTGAAACTCATCCAGACCATGATGTTTGTCTCAGAGGTTAAAAACATTCTGGAGAAAGCCTCTAGTAGGCCTGGCAGCCCAACTGCAGATCCTAATTCCATCCCGCTGGTGCTATGTGCAGATCTTAACTCATTGCCAGATTCAGGTATTTATAACATTGCCTCATTGCTTTCAGTTTTGCTATAACTTCTAGTTGAGGGGCTAGCTAGCTCCCAACTTTTGAGTGGAGAATTTCTCTGCTAAATTAAGGGAGTGCATTAGTATGAATTCAGGGATAATAGGACATGGGGTAATTGAGAGTTTAGTAAAGAAGCTATTTCCAAAAATGTGTACAGGGTTAAGGGACACAAAATAATGGGTGATGCAGTACTCTACTACGAAGGGAATTAGGGACCCTTTACCACACCTATACCTAAAGGTTTGAAAATGGTGGGAACTGTTAGCAGAACTTGGAAAAAGTAGTTATAAGGAGAGGGTTATGTAGTAGGAGTGAAGGCTTGGAGTTAACTGATGCTATTTGGCATCAACAAAATGGGAGTCTCACTCTCCTCTCCTGCCGATGCTGCCCATTGACCAAATCCAACTAGAAGGGAGAGTGGGAGGGAGGTTGCCATTGATGCAAGTAAAAATCAGCCTCCTGAGGCACAGAGTGCAATGGAGAAGAGGCAGCCAGGAAATAGCACGGGTAGTTTTATAAGGTTGGCAACTTTTCTGTGAATTCATTAAATGATAAATGAATACTGTTAATTTGGTGCAGAAGACTGATCTGTATTCTTCTTGGATTTGACATTACTTCTTAAACTACACTAAACTATTTTATGTCCTGACTTAGAATATTTTAGATCTCTGTAAAAATTAATTCTGCATTTTAGATGTTAAAGTTCAAATGTAAAAACATTTAAGTATTACTGTTTTGCTATTACTGAAGCATATTCTAAATTTTTTATATTTTCAATAAGCTATTTTAAATTGTTTAAAATAATCTCTCAACAATAAATGTGAAATAACCCAAATACTTGCAGTTGGAAACTTGTAAGTCACAAATCTAGAAAATATCTTTACTTTTTCTCCTTAATAAATAAATGCTGAAATCATCCTTTTACAAATACTTGGTCTTCAGCCCCCAGCCCAGTTGGCACCTTACCCATGTCTTCCTTTCTTAGTCCTTTTTTTGAGTTGAAATGCTCTCAAGTACAAGTTTCTCCCATTTCATTTGATTTTTTTTAAGCTGGTGAGCTGTCATTTGACAGCACAGCACAGCCTGGTGAGGTGGTTATGGAACCAGACTGTCAGGGTTGGATCCTGGTTCTACCACTTACAAGCGCAATCTCCAAGTTCCTAATTTTAAATAAGGGGATAATAATTTCATCCACCACATAAAGTTGTTTGTGAGGTTAAGTGTATAAAGCACTTGAGACAGTGCCTAGCATGTAGTAAATGCTAGATAAGTGGTAGTTGCTTTTCGCCTGTTCACAGTACTGATAACTGTGCTCATGACTTAACTCATGATATGTTGCTGTCATTCCTGATCACAGATAGAGATGGCGAACAGTGTTCACTGATCATCATCAGAAGGGTTGTGATATATTTTTCATGTTTGCTTGTTAAATGGAAGCAATGTATTTTTTGAATGCTTCTACTCTTTTTAGCTTTTTATACGTATCTAATATTTTTGACCAAGTAGCATGTAATGTCCCTTATAGTATGAGACTGAAAGAACCTCACTGTAGTTCAAAATAAAGAATATTTTCTACCTAACCTAGACATCAAAGTGTTGAAGATGCAAAATCTATTTCTGTTGTAAATGACTTTTTATTATGTATGCTATATTTTACATATTCCCAAAGTTGTTAATTGACTGCATAGAATAGTGAAATATTAATGAGACATAGAGGTTTAGGATAATATTCTAAAAGCTTTCAGGGTTAAGACCTTCTTGGTGAATGCCACCTTGGGCTCAGGGAATCATCTTTAGCTTGAAGTATCATTAAGAAAACTGAAGATATTTCTGGATGATCCTGGTACTTTGTTCCTAAATAGGCAAATATCCTTCAGTTTGATTTAACCATATGAAATTGTTGGTGTTTGATTTTTTTTTTTTTTTTAAAACTGTGACAACCACAAAAAGACAATTGCATATGGCTCAACCTAATTAAACCATTCCAAATCTGGTATATCCACCTGACAATGAAATTTTGGTCATAAAGTCTTAATATAAGGTTTAAATGCTAAATGGTACTGTTTCTTCCTTCTTTCTTCTACTAGGTGTCGTGGAATATTTGAGCAATGGAGGAGTAGCTGACAACCATAAAGACTTCAAGGAACTAAGGTACAATGAGTGTCTTATGAACTTCAGCTGCAACGGGAAGAATGGAAGCTCAGAAGGGAGAATCACACATGGCTTCCAACTGAAGAGCGCTTATGAAAATAACTTGATGCCTTACACCAATTACACCTTTGATTTCAAAGTGAGTGACAGCCTCTGGGCTGATACAGAAATTATTTCAAATATAAACATAGGACAAGAAAGATATTATTTATAATGCTTACTTATATAATCTTCAAGCATTTTTAGATTCTCAAAATGTCTTGACTAAGTATGCTTCTAAATGTCAGATTTGTTAGCTTTGCTTTTTGTTATTACTGACTGATTTGAGAATTTTTTAAAATCCTAAAATTTTCACATTTCAAGTAATACTGATAAATAGCAAAAACTTCCAAAATGCTTACTGTGTGCCAGGCACTGTTGAAAACACTTTATATTTATTAATATAGTTAATCTGCACTTGTCCATATCATCCCTAACTTTAAGGATCTAAATAATAAGTAACCTGATATGGGTATATGGGTAAGTTCACCTTGAATGAATTTACATAATATTGTCTCAGAATTTTTTTTGTACTATTGATGTCTTATTTATCTTTAAATTTTCTAAGTTTCTTTGGGAGATGGTTGTACTTAGGGTCTATTTTTTATATATATATTTATATATATATATATATATATATATATATATAAATATATATCCATGTAGTCAAATTAGTATATTCCCAGGCAGTGGAACATTCCAGCTTAATAAAAGATACTTTTTTCAAAATAAAAAAATTTAGAGGACCCACTGTGCAAGACAAATTGTTCTTTAGAAAGATTGAATGTAGTGGTTTTCTGTAGGTAGGATTACTTTCCCTTTGCCAGTTATCTGATCAATTAGCTCCTCCATTGTACCTCTGACTTTTCTGGCATTTCAGGCATCTATACTAAAGTCTACACTATCTTGAAAAAATGCAGATGTTAGAAAGTGGTATGATGTAAGAAGCCTAGAGGGAATATAATAAAAATACCAAAGGAAGTTTTCAAAACGGGCTCTTCACATCTCCAGTAACCCTTTTATATTTTCAATGCTTGTTAGCCCCTTTCTAAGGAACAAATAGGAGGAAGAAGGGAAATTTGTGTGATGTTATTAGTCGACTTTCGTGATCATGAAGTGGAGGAAAAAATTGCGTAAATTGAATCTAATTTTAGTATTTTTGCTGTTAGAGTAGATATACTATCCCTAGTTTTATTCAAATCACTCAAACTCAGTAATGTGCTGGTAGATATTTAATAACCAGCTTCCTGAAAAAAAGAAACACTAACTTGCAGTGTTTGCTGATTTCTGTGTGTAAGTATTCCCACTGTGGTAGATTTCAAGCTCCCAACATAGTACCATTGAATTCAGAGTGGAGATGAGGCACTTGAGAAAGCAGGTACCAGCGGACTGTAGCACAGCACTGCTCTCTTGCAGCCTTAGAGGAAAACCTTTAGACTTCATGATGCACAGTTTACTGTAGGTTAATTCCTATCCTTGTGACTGTAGTGGTATGTAATACATCTCTGCCAGCACAACCCAGAAAATCTAAATTAAAGTTCCCTAAAATAAGTTTTTGTTGTTTTGGTATGGGTGTGGTTAAAAAGACCAAATCATTTCTACCTCATCTAGGCTTTGATAAATGTTATTTTTCCTTGTCCATCAAAGGAAATTGGAGAAACGAAATTGGGGATATTAATCTGAGCCATCTTTTTTAACCATCTG
Source organism: Neomonachus schauinslandi (assembly GCF_002201575.2). Taxonomy (NCBI): domain Eukaryota; kingdom Metazoa; phylum Chordata; class Mammalia; order Carnivora; family Phocidae; genus Neomonachus; species Neomonachus schauinslandi. Next base: position 141,486,820 of record NC_058404.1, read on the forward strand.
AACTGTTTTTAAAATCCTTTGTTGATATTGAATCAAAAATCTTACTGAACCATTTACATTGTCCAAAGAAGTACAGGTAAAGAACCAGAAGGGCATGACTCAGAGAGTGTTTTGTTTGAGTATGTAGGATAGGATGAGACAGAAGGACAGAGCTGTAAATCCATGAGAGACAGGCGTGTATGGGAAGATAAATATACTGGCTGGCCCGATAGATGGGTTGGGGGGGAGGAGGAGGGGAGGGGATGGAAAGACAGGATGACCAGAGAATAAACTGTGGGCATACGTAACAACAGAGAATGAAGCTTTTAGTCCAAATAACAGTGACTGTTTTCAGTTTTATGTAAAGCATTTTATGCCATCCCATTACTGAAGTCAGTAAAAAAAGGATAGGTAATATCAAATATAAAAATGTCATGTAGGGCGCCTGGGTGGCTCAGTTGGTTAAGCAACTGCCTTCGGCTCAGGTCATGATCCTGGAGTCCCTGGATCGAGTCCCGCATCTGGCTCCCTGCTCGGCGGGGAGCCTGCTTCTCCCTCTGGCCCTCCGCCCTCTCATGTGCTCTCTCTCATTCTCTCTCTCTCAAATAAATAAATAAAATCTTTAAAAAAAAAAATGTCATGTAATTAGCATTACATACAGATCTAAATACAGTGTTCTGCCATTGCATCAGCAGAGTGTTGTTAAATTTTATTCACTTGGCTTAGCATTTGTTTACTTTCTTGGTCCTTGAATAATTTAGAAATGTAGAAGAGTGATATTTAGAATCCAGATTCCCTTAATCTAGAACTGATTTGGAAGATACCAAAGGGTGGGTAAGCAGTAAGGAGAATTACTTGTAGACCAGGTGTCTTCAGGATAGCTAACAGAATATGGGCTGTAGACTGTGTGGCTTATAAATAACAGAAATTCATTGCTCACAGTTCTGTAGGCTGGAAGTGTAATGTCAGGGTACCAGCATGGTTGGGTTCAGATGAGGGCCCTCTTCCAGGTTGCAGACAGTCACATGGAAAAGAGTCTGAGGGAGCTCTCGGGGGTCTCTTTATAGAGCACTAATCCCATTCTTGAGAATGCTACCTTGATGACCTCATTACCTCCCCAAAGCCCCACCTCCTACTTCCATCATGTTAGGAGTTAGGATTTCAGCATGTGAACTTTGGGGGGACAGAAACCTTCAGACCGTAACACCAGGATACCTTGAATTAACAGCTTAATTCAGAATTTTCGCTGCAGCTGCCCACCCCCCGCCCAAGTCTAAGGGTGTGCCTGAGCCAGTTAGTGAAGAGAGGAAGGACTCTTTTCCTGTTTTGTCAAGAAGTAAATCTTTCTCTTTGACATTATGAAATTTATAGTATATAATTTTCTTAACATTGTTTTATAAGACAAAACTTAGCATAATGCCAGCTCATAAACTATTTTCATTATTTTTACTTTTTTTTCAAATACAGTTCTATAGACTTATTACAGAATTTCCTAATATAAAGACTGTTTTCCCACATTACAGCTGTTTAAAAAGTTTGAACCAAAACAAGGTTAGGAATCATTAGTCTAATAACCTACTTTGTGGATATGACAGTATATAAATGTAAATACATATGTACAGATATTTGGGTGAGTTCATAGATACGTCCTTGGTAAGGGTTTTGATAAGAGCTTTTACTCTGGATGTTTCACACTAAGAAAATAGTTAACAAGTGATGCCTCCAATTAAATACATCTTTCTAGAATGTTTAATGTCTTCTTGGGGCCTGTGTTTGCAAAGGATTCTGTAAGTCTAGCAGCTCGTGTACATAATGGCACTCTAATAAAGTGATACAGGAGATTTATTCAACCTAAGTAACAGAGTATTTCACTTGTGTTTTGTTTACTTTATAGTTGAAGCAAAGGGTGGTCTCATAAAGGCAGATAAATCCACCCTGACCCTTGTTAACCCTTTTCCTAAAATGTCACTGTAAAACTGGGCATTAGCCAAAATGAAAGGATAATACCGTGTACTAATATCATTTTTTAACTATTTGGACTTGGAATATTAATGGCAGAAAGTCCTTGGATTCAAGTAGGTACCCTAATTTGTGGCAAGGTTAAGGTTTCTAAATGTTGAATGAGGCCTTCTTCCTGATTAACATAATAAAATAAAATTTAAAAAAATCTTGTTATTTTGGTCTTGGTCATGTCAAAACCAACAAACTTGAGGTAATTATTTCCAAATTTCATAATATAAATTTTTTTCATTAAAAAAATTTTTTTTAAGTAGCCCATTTCATTGTGATAACATTTAAAATATTACTGGAACTCATTATGTGTAGCATTTCTAAATAGATACTTCCAGATCTGGAAATGTTTCTCCACACTTGGGCTCAGGCTCTCTTGACATGGATAGGAAGAAATGTGACTTTCTCCCCTCCTCCCCTTTTTAAGTAGGTTCCATGCCCAGTGCTGCACCTAAGGCAGGACTTGAGCTCATGACCCCGAGATCAAGACCCTGAGGTTAAGATCTGAGCTGAAATCACGAGTTGGGTGTGTGTGTGTGTGTGTCTTTTGCTAAGCAATCCAGAATTTACAATATACCAGAATTTGTGAAAATGAGAACACATTGTGAAAAAGAACACATTAGAAAAATTAACTGTATGTAGTATTTTGTATGTATGTAGCATATGTGCGAAAGCTGAACTAGAATTGGCAAATCTGAAAACGTGCTTTACCATGGCTTCATTCAGATGTGTTTGGTTATCTTGATGTGCAAATAATTGAAAATAATGCCAGTTAACATTAAAAAGTTAATTTGAGTCATACCTTTTCGTTATGCATTTATATAAAAACAGCTTGTTGTAACTGATATAGTGTAGTTCCCAAAATGTTTATACTGATGTATTAGATTTCACTAACCTAGGCAAGCCATTTTTAAAAGATGCTTAGACATAATTTGGTGTGTTTAGCTTCTCAGTTTGCTTACCACTTAGGCACAAATGCAGGGCTTTATGACTCCAGTAGGGTCCTGTATTTCCCTATTGAGCCATCTTTATTTCATGTAATACCCACTGAAGACTTGAGTCCTGTTTGACCTGTTGTCAAGACAACAGGTACCAAAATTACAGGTTACTCAGGTATTTAGCTTTTACAAATAATTGGTTGTTCTTTATATATCTTGAGTTTTTCTTTCTTTCTAAGCATATATTTTTCTTTTTCCCCAACCCCCAATCTCTTTCCAGGGCGTGATTGACTACATTTTCTATTCCAAGACTCATATGAACGTGCTTGGTGTCCTGGGGCCTTTAGATCCTCAATGGCTGGTTGAGAACAACATCACTGGGTGTCCACACCCTCACATCCCTTCAGACCACTTCTCACTGTTAACACAACTTGAACTCCACCCTCCACTTCTGCCTCTTGTCAATGGTGTTCACTTGCCTAATCGGAGGTAGTGGAGTACTGCCCCGCAAAGACGGGGGGATCTGTTGCTATGGACCTGTACAGTTGTAAATCAAAGTATGTAGGAGTGAAGTATGGCCATCCTTAAGCTGCTTCTTCAGGTTCCTTTCATTATGTGTTTGCTCTAAGATTTTGTACATTTTTGTGCATATTGGTATCATTTGGCACTAGGGCTGGAACCAAAGTATTACTCTTTCCAAATTTTTAATTTAACATGTTTTTAAATTGGACCTTCTTCATATTATATTAGGAGTCAACATTCATAAATAATAAATCACCAATTCAAGGCCCAACAAGAGTGTGTTTTTCCAAAACAAATATTTTATTTTGAATGGTTTCAAATGAGCCAACCATTTTTGTAAAAGACAATTTTTAAAAACTATAAAGACGACATTTTAAACTGAATGGTGGCATGCCTTACAGGAAAAATTTCTTGGATTTCTGTTTTCCATGATAACAAACTGATTTTTGGCTCCCCAAGTCTTTTGCACATTAACAAAGCACTTAAATTTGCTAGATCTGTACATAAACTATGATATAGCCTTTAACCACAATATGAAAAATAGAGAAATTAAAGATGGTTGCACAATATGCTTTCGAAATCAAACATTCAACAGCACGTGACAGTTTGTTGGGCAAGTGCTAGTTACTGTTTTTTTTTTTTTTTTAGGAATCACTCTGTATTTAGTTCCTCTATTAGTTATAACCTCATTAGAAGTATTAATTTTAAGCCTTTCTCTCCAGTTTATTTATTGGGAAACAGTGGGTAATTTCTACTGCCACAGATCTTGAAAATAGAATTTGTTATATTTAGGATGCCCACAAAATTAGTGTCCAGTATTTTTCATTATTCTCATCCACCTTTTTCTGCCTGGTTGTGCTAGAGAAACAGGTATTATATGATCTGTAAAATAATTTTTGCTGTTATAGTCAAATGTTTTAAAAACAAACAAACAACTACTGAATGAAAAGGCCCTGATCAAAGTTTTAAAAGGGAAAAGTGATACAAATATCTCATTTGTTTCCCGAAATAGGACAAGTGGCTATTGGTTTTGGCTTTTTGAGGTAACGATGGAAAGGATTTGCGGGGGGAGAGAACAGGGAGTAGCTGAAAACCTCGGATCATTTTTCCTGACTCTAGTTGCCAAATGGCCATTATATGCTTTTAATCTTTGTTTCCATTGTCTGTCAGGGTTGAATTAAGAAGCTACTGGTTTATTCCCAACTGTTGATGCTCTTTAGAAATGTTGGAATCCTTTTTTTTGCCCAGGAGGGGCCAGTTGAAAATGTGTGACTCGAGGCAGTTAACGTAATACCGTTTTCTGGGGGAAAAATTGGTTGGCTACTTGATGTTAATTATGGCACAGTTAACAGGAAAAGGTTGTGTCTGTGTTTTTAAGTTTTTCTTTATTCTGCTTTTTTGCTGCTATAAGAGTTTTCTGAAATTTATATTTTAAACTTTTCATGCACTTTACTGTTTCTAGTCTCAAAATGTGATATTTTTAATAAACAAGAAATTTTCCATTATGTGAATGAAATTTTAAAAGAAAATAGCCTATATTTGTGTCTCACTAATATATAAAGTACAGGTCAAATTTAAATTATTTAATTAGTTTTAAATATATACAATTTGCCTCCTCTTTCAAACCTGACATCTTAGGCTGTTTTATTAGTCTTAAATGATGCATTTCCTTTGGTCATTTTATACTAATTTCTTCCATAGTAAATTAATCAGGCTATATAAGATAATATTTCCCCAGAAGGATAATTTTAGTGGGACGAGGGTGGTGGGATGATGTAATGTCATAATGGGATTGCATCAGAAGGGTTCTGTAAAGCCAGTTAAACTCCCTTTTAAAAGTGCCTAGTGATAGAGGCGTTGTTTGTCATCTATTATAATTGGAATGTCATTGTAGTTGAGTGAAGTTTGATGTAAATAAAATATTCTTTTAAAAATGGTAAAGTACCAGAAAAACAAATAAACAACGTTTAAGGTGACAGATTTTCCTCAGTGTGCAGGTATCCCTTCTTATATACCTCAAACATTCAACATCTAGCCATGCAAATTGATTACCTGAACCATAGTACTGGAAAGTAGAATAGCATGAAAAACTTAATTTTGTGGACATTACCTTTTTTTGTAATCAGCTACTGTATGTTTTATTTGAAATCTTTTGTTTTGGGTGGGTTTTCTGCTCTGGAGGTATATGCACTAACAAAACATTTTCCTCCTTTCATATACGCATGTTAATTAGCAATGTGAGCAATATTTCCTACCATACTTCACTCCCAATATTTTTTGAGATGTTTGTATAAAATGGAATTTAAAGTTCACTTATGATTGTATATGAACCACAGAGGAGCCCATTTATTAATAAAAAACTTTTTTAATAGTTAAATGTAGAGGGAAAAAAATAAAAAAAAATTGGGAAACATTGTAAACAGCTTAAGTTTATTTTGTGTATGATCGAGGCACTCTGTTGCAGGAAGGTGTGTAATTGGGTTCTCTCTGCTTCCAAATGCACTCTTTCAAACCATTCATTATCCTGTGTATTTTTAATGTGGTTTTAGTAAATGTTGGTAGTAGCTCTGTTGAAGTAGGTAATTGTGTTATGTTTTGGGTGGCACACACACTTGGGGCATGGTAACCCAAATTTCATGTGCACGGTTTCCCTTTAGCCCACTGCCCAAATTTCACACACCTTTCACCCTTTGTTCCCTTTGTAAAAGGAGTGGTATCTGTTTTGAGCTGCCAATTCAGATGATCAGAAATGCTGCTCTCCTCAGTATTGTCTTGTTAAAACGCATGCCATTTGGAACTTTGGCAGTGAGAAGCCAAAAGGAAGAGGTGAATGACATATGGTATATAGTCAATGAAAGTAAATATTTATGCTTATATACTTTCTAGTTCTCAGAATAAGTTTAATAAGCTTTATGCCATGGGGCTGCTGCATATTTTATCTGAAGTTAAGAGAAAATTTGGGCATTTTTAGGTTGTGATAATGTGTTTTTTTTTTTTAACTGTTAAATATGATTTCTGGTACTTGTCTAAGAACTGGAGTGTTCTTTAAATTTATTAAAACAGTGTTGTTTGAGGAAGGGAAAACTGCACTGTTTGCTATTACAACAGTCATACAAGTGCATGTCAAGTCACCCACTTTCTCAGGCATCAGTATCCGCCTCATAGCTTTACACATTTTGATGGGGAATATTGCAGCATCCTCAGGACTGACATCTGGGAAAGGCTCAAATCCACTTACTGCTCCTTGCTTGTTGACTTTGTTTTAAAATATTGTGCCTGGTGTCAACTTTTAAGCAACAGCACTGCCTAAAAGCAAGCAGAGAACAGAATCCCAGCACCATTCTATAGGCAACTTTTTAGAATTCAGATAATAGTAAATCTGTTCAAGATTTATGATGTTTTATGTAAAAAAAATTTTGTACAACGTAGCTGAATATTTTTGTTTCATTTCTTTGATGTAAGGCGTGTGAACGTTCGTTTGAATATCACATGTAAAAGTCAGGTAATGGCACAATGGGTTTTGAGACCAGCTTCCCTTCCCCCCCCCCCCATTTGCCTTGTTCCAAGCTCTTTCTTTTCAAATTACTTTTCTGATATTCATAGGCAGATATTTAATTTTACTAATAAGCATCCGGTGTGAATGTATTAAAGAAGCCACTGTGTTTTAGTGTTGTAGTTTGCAGAAATATAAAGCTTCATTTCTTATTTGTCCCTATATTATTTGGTGTGTTACAGTTATGTATTGAATCACAGAGAAGGGAGAAAGCTGAAAGATACCTAAGGCTCGTATCACTTGATTCTATGGTGGGTTGTATTAGAATTGAGGATGTGGCACATTAAAACTGGGACATGGGCAAACATAACTGTGTTCCATTTTAAAATTGTATCTCCTAAGTATCTGTTGTTAAGTGGGTGAAAAATTAAGTTTGTATTTGCATTTCCAAGAGTTTCTAAAAATCACAAATGCCATCTATACTTCCAAATCAAATAGCAAGAAGTAGAGAAAGCACAAGACAAAATAGGTTAAATAATGTTCTTTGATGGAACGAGAGGCATATGGTTTTCATTCCTAATACAGAGCTAGGTTTTCTAGCAAATTGATTGTGTCCCAGTACTTATTTGTTTTTAAGTCTTATATTCTGAGAGATTTTAATAGCTTTGTAAAATGCACTGACTGAGCAGTAGCTTTGGTCACAGAAAACATAATCAGTTTCTGATACATTTGGCAGGCCATAGAATAATGGTTATATAGCAAGCAATGACTTCATGGCACGTTTTCAAAGTAGCACTCATATATACTTATATTTTGACAGAAATGTGAATTCTCACGTTTATAAGGTACTCTCCGACCTGCCCTCCCCTTTAAAAAAAAAAATCAACTTTCTAATGTGTAGATTCGTTTAACCTTTTCCTTCTGAATTACATCATGTTTGTAGAACTCTGAGAATTACAGGTAGACAAATTAGCTGGGAAAAGTAGAATATTTTTCTAAGCCAGGAACTTCAGCTAAAGTTTTCAATTTGTAGACAGATGAGAATTTGTATACTTACGGTTGCTTTGAGTGATTTTAATTTTTTTAAGGCATCATGATCACCAAATTCAAATTGAAACTTAAATAAATTAGTACATCTTTAACCTGGCTTATTTACCAAAGTTATAATCTGTTTAAGAACAGGATGCCAAGAGCATCTTTCATTTTACAGAATGATTTGGAAATCTGTGTTGTAGAAGTGTCATCCTAAAGCTTAAGGGTGAGAAGAAAAAAGAAAGCTCTTATACATATACTTTAGGGTGTTCTGAATAAGATCCACAAAAAGAAAACAAAAAATAGTTCTTTTCAGGAAGGTGGTAAGGGAGAAGCATGCATGTTTTCTTATTTTAACCAAATACCTTCTTTATGTAAGTTTCTCTGTTGAATTACTCAAGTCCTACGGCAAGAAGTAGGGAGATACTAGGAAAAACAAGCTTTGTTAACCTACTTAGTAATTTCTTTTGGCATAAGTTTGTTTGGGTTATTCTTGGAACCAAAGGAAAACAAGCATGTTGGGGCTTTATTCAACATACATTATGACATTGAAGTAATGGAATGTTTTTAAGTAAAATAGATTTTACTTTCAAAGCATATGAAATAAGGACATTTCTGCCTATTAAATGTTCATTTTTTATGGCACTTAGTATAAACTCAGTAGCATTGTCCCGAAATTAGAAATTGTGTTATCAGAAACCATAATAAATCACATTTTGAAAAGGGTATGTAAATGCCAAGTGATATGACTCTTTTTGGCATAGTAGCTTGGTACATGCAGCTTTCAAAGACTTTGAGAAGGCATAGTTTGGCACCTATTAGTAGTACTTTTTGTTACAACAATCTCCACAGATTTAGATAATTTTCCTACTATATATCTGTCACTTTTAAATCTAAAAGCATAAGAATCATGATAACCCTCTCAGAAGTGGTCCTTTCTTGCTTGTTTCAGTTTTGTGTTAATTTCTAGTTACGTGACATATAAGTGTATTTTCTTTGACGCTATCAATGGTTATATGTACCACATTTGTTTGTCTTAACTCACACAATTGGCTCAGCATTGATGTGTCAAACAATGGCTTTGCTTCTTAACAGGCTTAGTTTCCTGCTGCTTGTTTCAGTCTTGATACAATAAGTGATGCAGTAGTCTGGGTCTGTATGTATTCAGAAGCTGTACTGTTCTTTCTCTGTGCTTAACTTACTAAAAATATATTCCCTTACCTGTGAAATTCCTGAGCGGTGCTCTGCCAACTTTTTTTGGGGGGGGGGAGGAGTTTGGATGGCTGTATTACTGCACACTGGATCTGGAATTGTTCAGTGTTGTGAGTGGCAAATTTCTTAAACACCAGCAGCACTGAGAAGTGCACTATGGGCATTCGTACAGTTGTCCAAATGCAAGCTTTTCTTTCATCTAGGAGAAGTTGAGAAATAGTGTTCATTGGAGTACTTGGAATATTTTGAGGCGGATGAACATTTCAAACTTTGGCTTTTTTTTTTTTTTTTTTTTTAACCTCTGGATGGGGTGGTATGGAGGGAGTTTTTTGTTTTTTTATTAAGAGAAAGAGTGTGTCTGTACCTTCTCTTTCGAAAAGGCCAGGGTGTTGGTCATATTCACTATGGTTCTATTGTGATTTCTTTCAACCATAAAACAAGTGCCAACTGAATGTCCATGACATGATCTACTCTTCAACTCAATTTACCATTTGAATAGGGAAGGGTTCATTTATTTTCATTATTTGGCATTAAATTAATAGTTCATTGTTTTGCATAAATTTGAGTTATTCTGTGGCCTATAAAGTGTTTTTGTAACTAATTTAATGGTTGGAAAGCAAAGAACTTCAGTTTAAAACTGAGCAAGATACTTTGGTAATTTTCCCCCTGAATACTTGGGAGTTTCTATTGATACTATTCCAGAACAAATTCTCCTGTTTTGGGTTGTATATTTACTTTGTGTTTGTCCTAAGAAAAAGCCAAGCACTAAATCAATTTGTTACTGTGTTCCAGTGATCAGTTTAAAATCTAAGATTTTCTTTTCTTTTTCTTTCTTTTTTCTTGTTTCTTTTTTCATTCATTTTCTTTTTAATTAGAAGACGTAATGAAGTGCCATGTAATTGTAGCTTACTAGTGTTTAATGTTTAATAGACTGGTTCTGTGGTGTTTTAATCATTTAACTCTCTGTCATCCTTGGAGAAGGTGGTTCTGCTCTTAACTGAACACATTCTCTCTGACAAAATCACCAGCTGCTTTATTTTTCTATTTATTACAGTTAAACAGTTGATGAGGTCTGAAACTTGACCAAACTGCTCAGCTGAGATGTTTTTCACAATAGACACTGTACAAAATGTGCGTGCAAAAGGACACAGTTGGGTGGTAGTATTTTTTCATTAATGTGAACATTGACTAAACAAAGCAGTCCTGCCTTTTAAATCTTGTGGCAGCTCAGAAGGGAGGTGCTTAAGAACCTTAACTACTATGTCAGATGACAAAATACTTTTTTCCATTTTGGAGATTGGGTACTGCTCACACATGATGTATAGGGCTAAATATATGCTTGTTTCCTTGCACCTGTGTACTTCCTCTTCTCTCCCTCCCTTTCCTTCCCCTGTAGGCAATAAATGGCCATTTTGCAACTGCATACCTTTGTCTTGGTTTTTTACTCTTTATCTGTGCAGTGTGTGTCTGCTTTTAGGTCAGTACATCTCTTGGAAAGTGAAGTAAGAAGCCAAGGTAATTTAGGCAAAAAGTTAGAAATTCATGCTGGATTCCCCTCCCCCCC
>NC_058404.1:141497669-141559175 GCF_002201575.2 Neomonachus schauinslandi
CCCCCCCCCCCCCCCCCCCCGCTGAAAACTATATTACTGCTTAAATAGTACTTTGTTTAGAATAGATTTGGAAGTTAGCCATAGTTACGGCTTGCTTTGGCTGAAGAAATCTGAGCGGACGGACGTGTGTCACTTTGGGGCAAGGCTTTAAGGCCAGTGTGCAGTTTGCCATATTCCCTTTTCTTGCCTTGGTGATAATGGGAGCATATATTGAGATTCAGCTTCCCATCCTAGATCTTTGACTTTGATGAACAGTTTCCCTGCTGACCTACACAGAAAATGAAGTGTGAGTGAGAAACAACAGCCAAATCTCAATGTCTTCATAAAGTAAAGTTTTGTTATTGCAGCATGATCTAGCCCATCCTGACTGACAACCATCAGATCTGCTGAGTTACAGCATAAACCGGTCTTAGTAAGTGGACCTCCCAAGACCTAGAGTAAACTCATTCAACAAACATTTCAAGTATCTACTCTGAACAAGATGCTTTGGGGATGTAAAGTTGGACAGGTTCCCCATCCCCCAAGAATTCACTTTCCAAACACTCTTCTATCTATGACACACAAAATATTGAAGGGTTTTAGTCATAGTAAAGGTATCTTAAATTTTTGGAATCTTGGAAGGGGGAGGGAAAGGCACACTGAAATAGCAATTTTGAAACTCTGTTTAGGGATATTCAGCTGAAAAATGATTTTAAGATACGGTGTGGTTGAGACCAGATTCTTGAAGAGCATAAAACAAAACAGCTGTCCAGTTTAATAAGTGCTTAGGGAAGGTAATGGCTTATTAAGAAGATACTCCTAAAATAGACACTAACCAAGTGTCCTTTTATTCCATCATGTGGCCTTGATAAAATACCCTAGCTAGTAAAATGGGTGTAAGAAACTGAATCTCGTGAAATGATAGAAAAAAGCAGACACCAAGATGAGCTTGCATGCAGGTAATTTATTTGGAGAAATGATCCCAAGAAAAGAGTAGGCATGTAACAGTAACAATAGAGAAAGAGGGAAAGCCAAGTCAAGGGTGCAATATTAAGCCTATCACCTCTGTGGGCAGCTGGGACATAAACTTGCCACTGACCCTTTGAGGAGCTGAGTAGAATGCACCTCAAAATTGTCTTCATGAGGGATGGGAGAGGAATTTATGGGCTCCCATGAGAAAAGGGTAATTCTTTTTCCTGTCTGTGCATCTATTAAATTCACTAAGTAGATTCCTGCAGGAATCCCATTTAATAATAGTGGGGAAATGCAGTGGGTGGTACAGAAAGCAAAAGGCAAAGTGCTGTTAAGTTACACTTGTGTGCAACTGGTTGCCAAGCTATGATGGCAGTAAGGAAGTGAGCTGAGAGGATGTGAGACATCCGAGGAGTCTGCATAATGATGTGCTGTAATCTCAACAAAATACAGAGGAGTAGGAGAACAAGGTACAGCATTGCTGCAGCTGATTTTGAGGCTATGATTAATATATGTCACCTTCTCTGTCATGCATTCCAGATTTTACTCAGCTTTGCACCAGCACACCAGTGGATCTAGATTGCTTTCCTAAGGTTTGGCAACCAAGACCTTCATCCCAACAAGATGTTTTGTCCTTGTTGGGCATGGTTGGTTGAGTTTGCCCAGCCATCCCTGGACATGAAAGAACCAAGAGCTGCCCCATGAATCCCTTGGGTTCCAGATATGCTTATTCTTGCCTCCCATTGTGTAACAGCAACCCTACTTTCTCATGCCAATATGATGAATCTTTGTACACCAGCATTGTGAGCCCCAATTGACCCCTTCCTGGGGGCATCCAATGCCTGGGAGATAGTGGTTATTAAGGTTCAGTCTAAGTCCACCTCAGCACCTCTGAAACGCTGTCCCATCTTCAGAGTTTCCCACTCATTGTACATTAATCTCTATTTGAGTACGCTTCCCAAGGTTACCCCACTAGATCAGCCATCAAGAGCAGTAGAGATGCTAGTTGAGAATGACAGGAAGCTTAGGGTGGGTGGATAGTGGAGGAGGGAGACGATGAGTATCAACTGTAGCCCCAGAACAGCTGCAACAAAAAAGTAGCTCATCTTACTAATCTTTCCCTTGTAAGTTTTGGGGGTGGGGCAGAGGATGGAGATACTTTCAAAATGTATTATACAAAACAAGTGACTGGCTCAAGGTAGTGGTGTGGTATACTACTATGATTATCCTCTTCAGGACTGAAAAACTTACTCTTTCATCTGGGAGTGGGCTGTCCACTGAGAATGTTCCTGATAAGTACCCTAGACTGAGGAAGGACAGCTGCCTTGCCCAACACCATGCCCCATTCTGGGAGGAGATACCTATCTGTGGCCAATGGCTGGTGAATGTGGGGTTAATAAGTTTAGCCCCTCATGTAGACCTGTGACAATTCTGAATGGACATGGCCAGCTCCAGAGCCCTCATGGCAATTGCTGAGGTCTTTGTTGTGACTGCATTGCTTCCTTCACAGGTTTGATCTTGGCACTCTCTAAAAAACTTCCTGAATGCCAATCTCCATCTCAAAATCTCTTTCCTGGAATATCCACAGGGTGGGTAATTATACTAGTTCTCCCGGATTCTAAGAATCTTACTAAAGAAGACTATAGTACTTGACATATATGATAAGTTCCTAGTATGTATGTGTGTATATATGTGTGTATATTTCATAAATGTATATCAAACACTTAAAGCTGTGCAAAACAGAAACAAATTGTAGACCTTATTTTAAAAGGTCTGTAGATCTGGGGTGCCTGGGTGGCTCAGTCAGTTGAGTGCCCGACTCTTGGTTTTTGCTCGGGTCATGATCTCAGGGTCATGGGATTGAGCCCTGTATATGGGCTCTGGCTCTGTGTTCAGTGGGAAGTCTACTTAAGATTCTTTTCCTCTATTCCTCCCCAGCTTGTGTGCACCCTCTCTTCTTTTCTCTTTAAGGTAAATAAATCTTAAGGAAGGAGTGCCTGGGTGGCTCAGTTGGTTAAGCGACTGCCTTCGGCTCAGGTCATGATCCTGGAGTCCTGGGATCGAGTCCCGCATCGGGCTCCCTGCTCGGCGGGGGGTCTGCTTCTCCCTCTGCCCTCTTCCCTCTCGTGCTCTCTGTCTCTCATTCTCTCTCTCTCAAATAAATAAATAAAATCTTTAAAAAAAAAATCTTAAGGAAAAAAAGGTGTGTGGGTCAAATGGTACAATTTATGGGGATTTATGGTCTCTTCCTATGGATTTGGTTTGGAAGTGTCTATAATAAAAGGTTGTATTAGTTAGGATTCAGTTGAAAAAACAGAAGATAAGCTATTTCAATTAAGGTGAGTAGAATATAGGGCATGAGTTAAAAGGGGGAGGAAAAAATGAAGTCAAACAGTGGATTGTAAGGCAAACCAGAGATTAGCAACTTCCAATAGCCACTATAGCATTTAAGCTACTGGAAATCAGGAGAAGATGGGGTTACCAGCTCTAAGAGAGTGGGTTCACTTATCAGGAGCTAGAACCATGGCAGGCACTGCCTGTGGGAGGTGTCACAAAGGGAGGAGCTATCTTTTAGGGGCTGGGATCACAGAGAAGACTCAAGAGTCTGTTGGAAATGCTACCTGTAGCAGTAAAAGAGAAAGATGCTGGCTTTCTCTCTCTTCTTCCTTAGAGTTTTCTACCATGTCGCTCACTGGCTGAACCTAACCAGAAGTGATTGGCAAAGAAGCCTGAAAAATATTCCCCTGGTATATTCAGAATAGAAGAAAGATTGAGGAAAGCACGTGCAAGCAAGCAAGCAAATCATTAGCACACACTTTTGTTTTTACCACTCAGCATCTGTTCTCACACTTTAACCAATCTTTTTTTCTTGCGCTTTATTTACATTATCTTTTTTTTTTTTTTTGTGGTAAAAAACATAATATTTGCTGTCTTAACCATTTTTTAAGTGTTCGGTAGTGTTAAGTATATTCACATTGTTATGCAACAGATCTCTAGAACTCTTTCATCTTGCAGGCTGAAACTCTATACCCATTGCATAACAACTCATTATTCACCCCCCTCCCCCCCAACCCCCTCCCCAAGCCTCTGGCCACTTCCATTCTATTTTCTGTCCCTATTTAGTTGACTACTTTAAATACTTCATATGAGTAGAATACAGTATTTGTCTTTTTGTGACTGGCTTTATTTCATGTAGAATAATGTCATCAAGTTTCACCCCTGTTGTAGCATGTGTCAGAATTTCTTTTTAAGACTGAATAATATTCCATTGTATATACGCTACTTTTTGCTTATCTTTTTTTCTGTTGATGGACACTCGAGTTGCTCCTACATTTTAGCTATCGTGAATAATGCTGCTCTGAACATGTATATACAAATATTTCTGAGCTCCTGCTTTCAATTCTTTGGAGTCTGTACCCAGAAGTGGAATTGCTGAAACTTATAATAATTCTGTTTTTATTTTTTGAGGAACCACCATACTGTTTTCCACAGTGGCAGTGCCATTTTACATTCTTACCAGCAAACACAAGGGTTCCAGTATTTTCACATCCTCACCAACACTTGTTATTTCTGTTTTGTTTCATTTTGTTTGACAGGAGCCATCCTAATGGGTGTGAGGTGGCAATGTCTCATTGTAGTTTTGATTTGTGTTTACCTAGTTATTAGTGATGTTGAGCATCTTCTCATGAGTTTATTGGCCATTTGTATATCTTCTTTGCAGAAATTTTTGAGTCTTTTGTGCATTTTAGATTGAGTTGCTTGGTTTTTTTTTTATTGTTGAGTTTTAGGAGTTCTTTATATATCCTGGATATGAATTCCTTATCAGATATGTGATTTGCAAATATTTTTCTCCCATTCTGGGGTTTGTGTTTTTATTCTGTTGATAGTGTCCTCTGATTCACAGAAGTTTTTCATTTTGGTAAAGTCCAATTTGTCTATTTTTGTTTTTGTTGCCTGTGCCTTTGGTGTCATATCTAAGAAATCATTGTCAAATCCAATGTCTTGAAGCTTTTGCCCTATATTTTCTTTTAGAAGTTTTCTAGGTTTTGGTCTTACATTTAGGCCTTTGGTCCATTTGAGTTAATTTTTGTGTTTGGTATTAAGTTAAGGTCTAACTTCATTCTTCTGCATTGGATATCCATTTTTCCCAGCACTGTTTGTTGAAAAGACTGTCCTTTTCCCATTGAATGATCTCAGTACCCTTGCAAAGAATCATTTGACTATGTACATGAGACTTAGGTTCTGGGCTGTCTCTCTTTTGTGTTCCATTGGTCTCTATGTCTATCTTCATGCTAGTACCACAGTGTTTTGATTACTGCAGCTTTGTAGTAAGTTATGAAATCAGGAAGAGTGAGTCTACCAGCTTTATTTTTTTTATGATTGTTTTGGCTATTTAGGATCCCTTGGGATTCCATGTAAATTTTAACATGGGCTTTTCTACTTTAAAAAATATGCCATTGAGATTTTGATAAGGATTACATTGAATCTGTAGATCACTTTGGGTATGGATATTCTAACAACATTAAGTCTTCCAATCCATAAACAACCACATTCTGTTGCTACTATATAATAGGATGCAACTATCCTTTATATGAATATGCTTTCACCAATGAATTTCTTAACACTGTGCTGAGAGAAATGTCTTCTGGACCCTTCACAGTGTGGGTATGTTTGGGAGTGGCTAAGCAGTTTGTACATTATGAATGCACTCCAGTTGCCCATCTCTAGGATTTCCCAGACTCCTTTACCTATGCTTTGCTACCCAGTGTGGTAGACACTAGCCTCATGTGGTTATTGAGCACTTGAAATAATAATTTTAAAAATATATATTTGATTAAAATATGAGTACTAGAAAATTAGAAAGCATGTATGTGGCTCACATTATATTTCTGTCTGATAGCACTGTTCTTCAGTGTGCCAAGCAAGTTCTGCCATCTCTACTTTATACCTTTTTGGCCTAATTTTACTAACCTAAAAGGTGGCTAATTCCACCCCCAGCCCTGGTGCTTGAGCCAACACGTTGAATCCTGAATCCCAGACAAGTATAGCCTTGTCAATAAATTCACTGTGATCCAACCTTTATTTCATTCTTCTGAGTGCTTTTAGAATATATTTTGCTATGGTCTGAATGACTGTGTCACTCCAAAATTTGTATGTTTAAATTCTAACCCCCAAAGATGATGATATTAGGAAATGATGCCTTTGGGAGGTATTTAAGCCATGAAGGTGGATCCCGTGTGAATGGTACTAGTGCCTTATAAAAGAAGCTCTAGAGAGATCCTATGCCCCTTCCTCAATGTGGGGACACAGTAAGAAGGTGCCAGCTATAAATTAGAAAGAGGGCTCTCACCAGAAGGTGACCATGTTGATGCCTTGATCTTGGACTTCCAGTCTCCAAAACTGTGAGAAATAAATTTGTTGTTTATAAGCTACCAGTCTGCAGTATTTTGTTATAGCAGCCCAAATAGACTAAGACATATTCTCATACATGTTCCCCAGATTTCTTTCAATACAGACAAAATTCTGCAGGTCCTTTTGTGTGTTTGCGTCTCTTATTGGAGTGGGTCCTGCACTTTTCCATCTGGGCTGTGTTGGGATAGAACTCTTGTTGTGAGACTAGAGACAATGATGAGTGGTTAGAATGGCTTCTGCAGAGAATCAGTATTCTTTTCTCAGACAGCTGCCACAAGTGAAGTCATGTAAATGTTTTTATGCAAGTGAAGATTGGTTGCCTCAGGTGAGGTGTTAAATTGACCAACTGAGGAGAGGAGAATTGCTTCTGCTAGTTAGGAAGGTCCAGGGAGTTGGGAGTTGAGAGTTCGCAGCCTCCACTCTGTCTGCCCAAATGTCACTATCCAAAGTCTCAGCGAAACACTCCTTTCCATCCAGAGCCCTTAACAACATAAAATACTTGATAAGAAATTTAATGTTGCAACTTTGCAGCCTGTATTATTAAGACTTGGGCCTGCTTCTCAGCCATGGCTATAGGGGCTACATAGCTTAAGATTTTGTTTTAAAAGTTCAAGGTCTTAGGCTTATTTTTGTGTACACTCTTCCTTGTTAATCACAATTCTTGTTAATCAAAATTATTAAGCTGGTCAAGTGCATCAATTACTTGAACAAAGCCTCATCTTTACCCTGTACTATGTCTCAAGAAACCAGTTTATAGTTTAAGTAATTATGATGCCACTGCATGCCACAAATTACTAGTATAAGGAGGTCTTCACTGTATTCTGGTCAAATAGATGACAACTCAATCCCAGTTCCATGTTGAGTATCAGTTTCCTGTGACCATTCCTGGTACCAAGAGCTATATCAGTAAGGAGCCATTCAGAAAAGCAGAAACCACTTTGGGTATTACAAACAGAAGAAATTCAGTGCAAGGGATTGATTACACAGGTCATGGAAGAACTGAGAAGCCAGACAAGATACTGAGGCAAATCCCAATCAAATTTCCAATGACATTTTTTGAAGTGCTGGAACAAACAATCCTAAAATTTGTATAGAATCAGAAAAGACCCCGAATCACCAAGGAAATGTTGAAAGAGAAAAAGCTGGGGGCATCACGTTGCCTGATTTCAAGCTATATTACAAAGCAGTGATCACCAAGACAGCATGGTTCTGGCACAAAAACAGAGATAGGTCAATGGAACAGAATAGAGAGCCCAAAAATGGACCCTCAACTCTATGTTCAATTAAGTTTTGACAAAGCAGGAAAGAATATCCAATGGAAAAAAGACAGTCTCTTCAATAAATGGTGCTGGGAAAATTAGATAGCTATATACAGAAGAATGAAACTCGACCATTCTCTAACACCACACACTAAGATAAACTCAAAGTGGATGAAAGACCTCAATGTGAGACAGGAATCCATCAAAATCCTAGAGGAGAACATAGGCAGTAACCTCTTTGACATCACCCACAGCAACTTCTTCCAAGATACATCTCCAAAAGCTAGTGAAACAAAAGCAAAAATGAGCTTTTGGGATTTCATCAAGATAAAAAGCTTCTGCACAGCAAAGGAAACAGTCAACAAAACAAAGAGGCAACCCACAGAATAGGAGAAGATATTTGCGGATGACACTACAGATAAAGGGCTGGTATCCAAGATCTATAAAGAACTTCTCGGGCGCCTGGGTGGTTCAGTCGGTTAAGCGACTGCCTTCGGCTCAGGTCATGATCCCACGGTCCTGGGATCGAGTCCCGCATCGGACTCCCTGCTCTGCGGGGAGACTGCTTCTCCCTCTCCCACTCCCCCTGCTTGTGTTCCCTCTCTCGCTGTGTCTCTCTCTGTCAAATAAATAAATAAAATCTTAAAAAAAAAAAAAAGAACTTCTCAAATTCAACACCCAAAAAACAAATAATCGGGCGCCTGGGTGGCTCAGTTGGTTAAGCGACTGCCTTCGGTTCAGGTCATGATCTCGGAGTCCTGGGATCGAGTCCCGCATCGGGCTCCCTGCTCAGCGGGGAGTCTGCTTCTCCCTCTGCCCCTCCCCCCTCTCATACTCTCTCTATCTCATTCTCTCTCTCAAATAAATAAAATCTTTAAAAAAACAAAAACAAAAACAAAAAACAAGTCAAAAAATGGGCAGAAGACATGAACAGTCACTTCTCTGAAGAAGACATACAAATGACTAAGAGACACATGAAAAAATGTTCATCATCATTAGCCATCAGGGAAATTCAAATCAAAACCACATTGAGATACCACCTTACACCAGTTAGAATGGCAAAACTTGACAGGGCAAGAAACAACAAATGTTGGAGAGGTTGTGGAGAAAGGGGAACCCTCTTACACTGTTGGTGGGAATGCAAGTTGGTACAGCCAGGGAACAGTGTGGAGGTTCCTCAAAAAATTAAAAATAGAGCTACCCTATGACCCAGCAATTGCACTCCTGGGTATTTACCCCAAAGACACAGATGTAGTGAAAGAAGGGCCATATGTACCCCAATGTTCATAGCAGCAATGTCACAATAGCCAAACTGTGGAAAGAGCCGAGATGCCCTTCAACAGATGAATGGATAAAGAAGATGTGGTCCATATATACAATGGAATATTACTCAGCCAACAGAGAGGATGAATACCCAACTTTTACATCACCATGGATGGGACTGGAGGAGATTATGCTAAGTGAAATAAGTCAAGCAGAGAAAGTCAATTATCATATGGTTTCACTTATTTGTGGAACATAAGGAATAGCATGGAGGACATTAGGAGAAGGAAAAGAAAAATGAAGGAGGGGAAATCGGAGGGAGAGATGAACTATGAGAGATGACTCTGAGAAACAAACTGGGGGTTTTAGAGGGGAGGGGGGTGGGGGGATGGGTTAGCCCGGTGATGGGTATTAAGGAGGGCATGTACTGCATGGAGCACTGGGTGTTATACCAAAACAATGAATCGTGGATCACCACATCAAAAACTAATGATGTATGGTGACTAACATAATAAAAAAAAAAAGTCTTATTCTAAGCCAACAATATTCTTGCAAAACATTTTCTTATGCCTTTATTTATTTATTTTTAAAGATTTTATTTATTTATTTGAGAGAGAAAGAATGAGACAGAGCATGAGAGGGGGGAGGGACAGAGGGAGAAGCAGACTCCCCGCTGAGCAGGGTGCCCGATGTGGGGCTCAATCCCGGGACTTCAGGATCATGACCTGAGCTGAAAGCAGTCGCTTAACCAACTGAGCCACCCAGGTGCCCCTTTCTTATGCCTTTAATAGTTTCTGAACTGTATCTTCCAAAAATCAGATAAATTTGGAAAGTTTACATTCTATTTCAGACTTCCAAAAAAAAAAAAAAGACTATGTTTTGAATATGTGAATTCTTTACCCTGCAATCAGGAAGTTAGATTCAGGCATTGACCTAATAATCCATGGAACATCTTCCATTTTTTTCCCCTAGTGAAAGGAGGAAAGATTTGTTAGAGAGGCTGACAGCATGAGAATGTGCTGCTACTTTTATTTATTTTTTTCAACTAACATCTTCTTTTTAAATTTTTTAAATTTAAATTCAATTAGCCAACATATAGTACATCATTAGTTTTTGATGTAGTGTTCAATGATTCATTAGTTTGTATAACACTTCTTTTAACCCTCCAGTTTGGGTTTCTTCTCAATACAACTGGTCAAGCAGTTGTTTCTGAGAGAGTCATGGGTACTATCCACATGACCAGGTTCTCCATTTGACATGGTAATGACTTCCGATAGAACCTGGGGGATGTTTTTGGTAATTACCATAAACATCTGACTTTACAAACCTCTTACAAACCATGTGACATTGAATACAGGATTCAGTATGAAGAAGGCAAAAATGAATGTTTCTTCTACTTTCTTGATGCAGGCCAATACATAGGCATACTTTAAAAAAAAAAAAAAAAGAATAGAGCCATTAGATGAGGAATAGAGTAAGTTAAGGAGGTGAGAGGATATAAAAAACTAGGTTCTTTTTGCAACTTACTATTTTTGGAGTGTGGAACAGTTTTTGTCATCTTTTCACAGTGCATTCAATAAATGTTTATTAAATGAATTCATTGAAGAAGACTTAGAAATATGATGGCCCTTCAAATATTTGAAAATAATTATCATATAGGAGAGGAATAAATTATTGAGACCCTCTTTAATAGCCTCTCTTTGTTCTTAATTTTCTCCCCTTAAAGACACAAGGAACAATAATTTGGAGAGATTAGAAATGTTTAAATTTGACTATATAGAGACTTCCTTGCTGCTACTTACAGGAACACCATAGGAGAAAATACGGTTTCTGTAGACTGCCAGGCTAGATGACCACTAACTGGCTTCCCAACTCTGGCATTAAGAGTTATAGGGTCTTGGGTGCCTGGGTGGCTCAGTTGGTTGAGCGACTGCCTTCAGCTCAGGTCATGATCCTGGAGTCCCGGGATCGAGTCCCGCATCGGGCTCCCTGCTCGGCAGGGAGCCTGCTTCTCCCTCTGACCCTCCCCCCTCTCATGTACTCTCTCTCTCTCTCTCATTCTCTCTCTCAAATAAATAAATAAAATCTTAAAAAAAAAAAAAAAGAGTTATAGGGTCTTCAGTTTTCATTATTGTTCAAATAGTTATGTTCATATTCATTAATAAAAAGTGTCTTTAAAATATACAAAAAATTAAAATATAAGCGGAGCTGAAGGAAATGAAGGAAATGTAATGGCCAATTTATTTATTTGGCATATTGAAAAATAGTTCAACTGTTAACTGGACATAATTAAGCCTCTTTCATTCTGGAGAAAGTTCATTTGATTTCATGAGCCTCTCATCTTGAAAGAGAAGATGGGAAATAAATTTGACAGTGAAGGAAAGGGAAAACTCTACTCTTGTTCTTTATTTCTCTCATGGCTCACTCACCCTTTAAACCCTGTGGAGCTGGAGAGAAGCATGTTAGTGGAGTAGTGAACCCAGAAGCCAAAAGTCTGTCAACTCTTAAACATCAAATCAATGACTTTGGTCCTCATTTCTTGTGCCTTTGTGTCACATTCAATCATGATAATTCTGAGAATTTTCCATTCTCTTGGCCTTTGTGAACCTTCAGAAGAGTTAAAAAAGACTCAGGAAAAATCATTTCTTCCCTATCTATCTTGTTCCTTTTCTTTCTATTACCCTTGAATTATTCCAAGCATCAGCCCAACTTACTTCCTTTCTTATTCATTATTCCAGCCATCATTTTCACTTAGATGATTCCCTAATGTCTGTCTCCACCCCTATTCTCTTTCTTTATTTTTAGTCCTCTGTTTCTGACTGCCTCTTTGGAAATTCTTGGGCACATCTAATTTCACTACATTCCAAATTAAATAAATCTTCCCATCATTAGTCCTGCTCCTTCTCTTGGTTTTTTGGGCAAGGTGAATAAAAGATTCCAGTCAAGATTAGTCTAAGGTTTGGGGAGCCATGGAAAGAAAGAGGTCAGTCAGATATATTGCAGATGTATGACCAGTAGGACTTGATAACTAATATCTTTCTCCAAGTAATATCCATTTTATTAAGTACAGACCCATTATTACTAATTTAAGTTGTGCAGAACATCATCAATAGACTATTTATTTTGCTGTCTTATACTTTTATTGATAAGGGACTTTTTAAAAAAGATTTATTTATTTTTTGAGAGAGTGAGAATGAGAGAGAGAGAGAGTACATGAGGGGGGGAGGGTTAGAGGGAGAAGCAGGCTCCTCGCTGAGCAGGGAGCCCGATGCGGGACTTGATCCAGGGACTCCAAGATCATGACCTGAGCTGAAGGCAGTCGCTTAACCAACTGAGCCACCCAGGCACCCCTGATAAGGGACTTCTAAAAGTTCAATACTAAACTCCATTTGTCAACTCTATTTATTATGATTTAGGCTCATAATTGTCTCAAATCCAACTTCTTCCATTTTGTGGATATCTGGAAGCTTGATGTCTACAGTTTGGGTGGTGGTGTATGTGTATATTTGCTATAGTCAGTAAAAGGCAATGAAAACTTTATCAAGTGTGGGCATTCGTAAAAATGGAAAACTTGTCAAGGAATCAATTGAATCTATAACTCCATGTACCTCTCCTCTGTATACTTCTTCCCCAAATTTCAAGCTACAACGAATGGAGTTTGTTACTGGCCTATACTGACCTTTTTTTCCCCTCTAATGTTATCTATGGGTATTCCTCTGACATGATTACATTCTGAATACAAATGGAATAACTGGAAATGGTTCTTTGTCTGACAGGGTGGAAGTGTGTTTTAAACATCTGCTTTCTAAATACATATTAAAGAACTCCGCCAAGTAGATGCCACTGTCTATCCATGGAATACTCAGCTGTCTGGAGGGACAAGTGTTATGTCATGTGGGCTCTCAGTGTTTCTTGCCCTATCCTGAGAACAAATGCAGGGGGGAGAAAAAAGATCCTTTCTGCATAAATGCCAAAGGCCTGGGAGTGCCTTATATTACAGTTTTTAAAAGCAAGTATTGTGTTTACTTGCCTATTTGCCAGAATTAGGCAATAAGTATACGAAATTCTAATCTTGCCTGTCTGAAACTACAGTGGGGAGACTGTCATCTTTTAATAGAATTGTGTACTCATGGGCAACCAGTTTTTCTCTAGTGACAGTGCCCCGTGTCTTCTCAGGGATTCAAGGAGGAGATTCTTGGTAGACAGATGGAATAGGAGAAGTATTTGCTGTGTTCTGCTTTTCTACTCCCCTGAACTGTGACTCAGAGAGGTGCCAAGAAGAGGGCCTAGGATGACTTTGAGAAGAAAGAGAGAAGAAAGGAGAGAAATAAAGTAGTTTTTTGTTTGTTTGTTTGTTTTTTTATGGTGGCATTGTTGAAGAATTGGTAATAGAAGAATGTTCCAGGACCTGGTGGAAGCAATGAAAATGGTTTATCCCACCTGTCAGCTGTGGGTTTATACTAGTTAACATGCTGTACCTACAGCAGAGCTATTGTATTTGCACTGATTTGTTATTACTATGAATATGTAAAAGTGGTTTTTAAATCAATAGCAGTTCTTTTTAAATATTTTTCAGAATGTATGTGCAGGAAAAAATAATTGGATAAAAATACCTCAGAGTGGTTCTATTTAATTCATTTTTATATTCTACTTCTTTTCCACCTTAACATTATAACTTAAGCATTTCTCCAGGTTAATAAATATACTTCAAAACCACAGAATATTCTAAAGCCACTTAAAATGTTTTAGTTGTGTTATAGGGCTGGATTTTTTATTGAATGACTATATAAGTTGCTTCTAGTATTTTGCTATTACGTCTCACTGAAACTAACATAAAAGTGATTTTCAATATCAAAACTTACTTTGCTGACACTGAGTGGAATTGCAGAGAACCATTAAAATATTATATGGCTCATACCTAGTCACATATGGAAGCTTGGGTTTCTAATCCACCTCCACTGTTAAAACCCAGGGAGCCAGGGGTTAAACTCCTAGCAGATGGTGCTGCTGCTCATGATGCTGCTGACTGAGCATCCCAGGAATTTAAAGACTTGCTTAAACAGGGTTAATACATGGCCTGTGGGAAGACAGCTGGTCTGTAGCAGAATTAGAGGTCAGGAGGTTAGCCACATTTCCCTGAAAACAGAGGACTCACAAGAGCCAGAATCAGTGAAAGCCATTTAGGGAAAGGAAAAAGTAGAAAGGTTCTATTTAAGGGAGCAATTGAATGAGAGGGTAGATGGTGCTAGGGTAGAACAGAGTAACTACTAAATATGGAAGAGGGGGATGGGAGAATGAGGGAAGACAGAGACAAGGATGGCAGAACACTGCCCCCACAGCCTCCACTCTTGAGATGTGGAAAGAGACCATACCTCCAGCCCAGCCCCAACATTCATTGACCTATGTTTTTGCCAGTATGTGGATGTTAGGAAAGCTTTGATCCTGTCAGGCTATTTGACATTTAATTTGGCTAGTTCACTCTGTAAGAGGACCCAGTGGGATGTTATCAAGTTGGAAGAAGATATTAATGTCTTGGAATTAAAATCTCGTCAAGGACAGTGGCTGACATCTATTGTAGTCTGAATTCTGCAGATGCTTTGAGGATTTATTCTTTGTGGAGTGCTGTGATAGATACTATAGAGGTTTGAAGTGAAAAAAAGTAAGACGTGGTCTCAGCTCTCAGGTAGTTTATTATGTAATACAAGGATGGTGGATGGCAGAATTAGATTCACCAATGACTGTAATACAAGGTGACTAAGAAATCTGGTACAGAGAAAGTGGTAGGAGGTTCAGAAGTAAGAGAGAAACAAGGATCAATGAGAAAGATAGTTTTTTTTTTTTTTTGAAAATGTTAACAAAGAAGTAGGAATGCATTACAAGTGAAAAAAATCACATAAGCAAAGGCACAAAGGGACTGCTCCCCCTCCCAGCCCCCGAGTATGGACCGTTACATATACGTCATATTAAAGTCCTCAGAGATCTCTTTATGGAATAAGTTAACCTATCCTCAATTTTAATTTCTTTTATAACATAGTGTTCTGTTAATGTATTTTGAATATTTAAAGACTCAGTTTTTATGTGGCCTACAGAATGATACAAGGAAAGACCATGGGCTTTAATGCTAGACATTGGGATCAAATTTCAATCTATTTCCTAGCTGTATGACCTTGAATAAATTACTCAATCTCTTTGAGCATTTTTTCTTATCTATAAAAATGGAGACTATAAGAATGAACTTCAAAGCTGTTGTATGAAATTAAATAGGAAAATGTGTTAATGCACTTGCTTGGTAAGGGCTAGGCACCTTTATCCTGACCAATCTGGACAGCCACTTTCTGCCTCCTTAGTAACACCAGAGGGCGACATCATCCCATTCTTATATCAAAGGCTTCGGGAGTGAGAGCCTTCTTTGCAGATAGGATTTTTCTAAGTGCCTCAGGAAGGGAGGAAGCAGAAACTGTAGGTAGAACATGAATAGGGCAGTAAGAGATAAGCCCAGAAGGACTTTGGAGCAGCTGCTGTGCCCCACTGTGGGCAATAGCTATGTATAAAGGCACCATCAGAAGGCACCATTCTAGCCCTCTATTTCTGCCAGGTGGGTTGGGAGAACTTCTGGTGCTGAGAGCAACAGAACCTTAGATTAGACATCTAAATAACCTATTTGATTACTACTAGAAAACCACTGTGGGGTGCCTGGGTGGCTGAGTCAATAAGCGTCTGCCTTCAGCTCAGGTCATGATCCCAGGGTCCTGGGATCGAGCCCCGCCTTGGGCTCCCTGCTCTGCGGGAAGCCTGCTTCTCCCTCTCCCAGTCCCCCTGCTTGTGTTCCCTCTCTCACTTTGTGTCTC
Organism: Neomonachus schauinslandi; assembly: GCF_002201575.2. NCBI lineage: Eukaryota > Metazoa > Chordata > Mammalia > Carnivora > Phocidae > Neomonachus > Neomonachus schauinslandi. Next base: position 141,513,403 of record NC_058404.1, read on the forward strand.
TCTGTCAAATAAATAAATAAAATCTTAAAAAAAAAAAAAAAAACAACAAACCACCACTGTGGTTTTTTTCCCCAAAAGAGAAAAGGCTTTCAGAGAAAGGCTGTAGGAATTTGTTTGCTACAGAGTCAGAACTATGGTGACCACATATTCTGGTTTGCTAGTACAGACCTGGTTTATGCCTGGCATAATTATTAACAGTGCCCCTTTTACACTTGAAGTGTCCCACTTTGAAGGATAAGTTACATGTCCATCCTACTCAGAACATTAGAAGGAATACTCACGAATAGTATGATCTGACTGTAAGAGTCTTTGGGTCAGGTTAAGACCATGCACGGACTTTGGACTCAGAAAGTGACAGATGCATCTGAGTTAAAATCCCTGATTTGTCTGTTGGCAAGTTAGTTTCCTGAGGGATAGATTAGAGATAATAACAAGACATGAATGCATTGTACCATTTAGTCCTAAATAAAGTGCTTACCAGCATCTCTGGCATGGAGCAATACCTGGTAGCTATCCTTGTTATTATTATCTTTATTTATTTATTTTTATTATGTTCTATTAGCCAATGTATCATTAGTTTTTGATGTAGTGTTCAGTGATTGTTATTTATAAGATTCACAAGACTATCTCCTTAACTATTTTGGTGGAAGAGGAGGTGGAGATTGAGGGCCAAAATGAAATGACTTGCTCAAGGTCATAAGACAGTTATTTAAAAAATTTTTTAAAATTTAAATTCAATTAATTAACATATAATATACTACTAGTTGTACAGGTAGAGTTCAGTGATTCATCAGTCTTATATAACACCCAGTGCTCATTACATCACATGCCGTCCTTAATGTCCATCTCCCAATTATCCCATCCTCCCCTGCCTCCCCTCCAGCAACTCTCAGTTTGTTTCCTGTGATTAAGAATTTCTTATGGTTTGTCTCCCTCTTTGATTTTGTCTTGTTTTATTTTTTCCTCCCTTCCCCTGTGATCCTCTCTTTTGTTTCTTAAATTATACATATGAGTGAGATTGTATAATTGTCATTCTCTGATTGACTTATTTCACTTAGCATAATATCCTCTAGTTCTATCCACGTTGTTGCAAATGGCAAGATTTCATTTTTTTTGATGGCTGAGTAGTATTCCATTATCTATATCTATCTATATCTATATCTATATCTATCACATCTTTTTTACCCATTCATCTGTTGATGGACATCTTGGCTCTTTCCATAGTTTGGCTATTGTGGACATTGCTGCTATAAAAATTAGGGTGCAGGTGCCCCTTTGGATCACTACGTTTGTATCTTTGGGGTAAATACCTAGTAGTACAAATGCTGGGTTGTAGGGTAGCTCTATTTTTAACTTTTTGAGGAACCTCCATACTGTTTTCCAGAGTGGCTGCACCAGCTTGCATTCCCACCAACTGTAAGAAGGTTCCCCTTTCTCCGCATCCCCGCCAACATCTGTCGTTTACTGACTTGTTAATTTTAGCCATTCTGACTGGTGTGAGGTGGTATCTCATTGTGGTTTTGATTTGGATTTCCCTGATGCCAAGTGATGTTGAGCACTTTTTCATGTGTCTGTTGGCCATTTGGATGTCTTCTTTGCAGAAATGTCTGTTCATGTCTCTGCCCATTCTTGATTGGATTATTTTTCCTTGGGAGTTGAGTTTGATAAGTTCTTTGTAGATTTTGGATCCTAGCCCTTTATCTGTAATGTCATTTGCAAATATCTTCTCCCATTCTATCGGTTGTCTTTTGGTTTTGTTGACTGTTTTCTTTGCTGTGCAAAAGCTTTTTATCTCGATGAAGTTCCAATAGTTCATTTTTGCCCTTGCTTCCCTTGCCTTTGGCGATGTGTCCAGGAAGAAGTTGCTGTGGCTGAGGTCAAAGAGGTTGCTGCCTGTGAGGACTCCTGTCTCACATTTAGGCCTTTCATCCATTTTGAGTCTATCTTTGTGTATGGTGTAAGAAAATGGTCAAGTTTCATTCTTCTGTATGTAGCTGTCCAATTTTCCCAACACCATTTGTTGAAGAGACTGTCTTTTTTCCATTGGACATTCTTTCCTGCTTTGTCAAAGATAAGTTGACCATAGAGTTGAGGGTCCATTTCTGGGCTCTCTATTCTGTTCCATTGATCTATGTGTCTGTTTTTGTGCCAGTACCATACTGTCTTGATGATGACAGCTTTGTAATAGAGCTTGAAGTCTGGAATTGTGATGCCACCGGCTTTGGTTTTCTTTTTGAACATTCCTCTGGCTATTAGTGGTCTTTTCTGGTTCCATACAAATTTTAGGATTATTTGTTCCATTTCTTTGAAAAAAGTTGATGGTATTTTAATAGGGATTGCATTGAAAGTAGAGATTGCTCTAAGTAGCATAGATATTTTAAAAATATTTGTTTTTCCAATCCAAAAGTATGGAAAGTTTTTCCATTTCTTTGTGTCTTCCTCAATTTCTTTGATGAGTGTTCTATAGTTTTCTAAATACAGATCCTTTACCTCTTCAGTTAGGTTTATTCCTAGGTATCTTATTGTTTTTGGTGCAGTTGTAAATGGGATCAAATCCTTAATTTCTCTTTCTTCTGTCTCATTGTTAATGTATAGAAATACAACTGATTTCTGTGCATTGATTTTGTATCCTGCCATGTTGCTGAATTCCTGTATGAGTTCTAGCAATTTTGAGGTGGAGTCTTTTGGGTTTTCCACATAAAATATCATGTCATCTGCAAAGAGTGAGAGTTTGACTTCTTTGCTGATTCGGATGCCCTTTATTTCTTTTTGTTGTCTAATTGCTGAGGCTGGAACTTCTAGTACTATGTTGAATAATAGAGGTGGCAGTGGACATCCCTGCCATGTTCTTGACCTTAAGGGAAAAGCTCTCAGTTTTTCCCCATTGAGAATGATATTCACTGTGGGCTTTTCATAGATGGCTTTTATGATACTGAGGTATGTTCCCTCTTCCCCTACACTGTGAAGAATTTTAATCAAGAAAGGATGCTGTACTTTGTCAAATGCTTTTTCTGCATCATTTGAAAGGATCATATGATTCTTGTCTTGTCTTTTATTAATGTAGTGTATCACATTGATTGATTTGAGAATGTTGAACCACCCTTGCAGCCCAGGAGTAAATCCCACTTGGTTGTGGTGAATAATCCTTTTAATGTACTGTTGGATCCTATTGTCTAGGATCTTGGTGAGTATTTTGGCATCCATGTTTGTCAGGGTTATTGGTCTGTAATTCCCCTCTTTGGTGGGTCTTTTTCTGGTTTTGGGATCAAGGTAATGCTGGCCTCAGAGAAAGAGTTTGGAAATTTTCCTTCCATTTCTATTTTTTGAAATAGCCTCAGAAGAATAGGTGTTAATTCTTCTTAAATGTTTGGTAGAATTGCCCTGGGAAGCCATCTGGCCCTGGACTCTTTTGTGTTGGGAGACTTTTGATTACTGCTTCAATTTTCTTGCTGGTTCTGTTCAGGTTTTCTATTTATTCCTGTTTCAGTTTTGGTAGTTTATAGTTTCTAGGAATGTATCCATTTCTTCCAGATTGCATAATTTGTTAGCATATATTTGCACATAATATGTTCTTATAATTGTTTGTATTTCTTCATTGTTGGTTGTGATCTGTCCTGTTTCATTCCTTTTATTAATTTGGGTCCTTTCTCTTTTTGATAAGTCTGGCCAGGGGTTTATCAGTCTTATTAATTCTTTCAAAGAACCAGCTCCTAGATTCATTGATCTGTTGTACTGTTCTTTTGGTTTCTGTTTCGTTGATTTCTGCTCTGATCTTTATTAATTCTCTTCTTCTGCTGGGTTTAGGCTTTATTTGCTGTTCTTTCTCCAGCTCCTTTAGGTCTAAGGTTAGCTTGTGTATATGAGACCTTTCTTGTTTCTTGAGAAAGTCTTGTATTGCTATATACTTTCCTCTTTTTTTTTTTTATTCTTATGTTAATCCCCATACATTATATCATTAGTTTTAGATGTAGAGTTCCATGATTCATTGTTTGTGCATAACACCCAGTGCTCCATGCAGAACGTGCCCTCCTCAATACCCATCACCAGGCCAACCCATCCTCCCACCCCCCTCCCCTCTAGAACCCTCAGTTTGTTTTTTCAGAGTCCATCGTCTCTCATGGTTCGTCTACCCCTCCAATTTCCCCTGCTTCATTCCTCCCCTCCTGCTACCTTCTTCTTCTTCTTTTTTTTTTCTTAACATATATTGCATTATTTGTTTCAGAAGTACAGATCTGAGATTCAACAGGCTTGCACAATTCACAGCGCTTACCAGAGCACATACCCTCCCCAGTGTCTATCACCCAGTCACCCCATCCCTCCCACCCCACCCCCCACTCCAGCAACCTTCAGTTTGTTTCCTGCAATTAAGAATTCCTCATATCAGTGAGGTCATATGATACATGTCTTTCTCTTTTTGACTTATTTCGCTCAACATAATACCCTCCAGTTCCATCCACGTCGTTGCAAATGGTAAGATCTCATTCCTTTTGATGGCTGCATAATATTCCATTGTATATATATACCACATCTTCTTTATCCATTCATCTGTCGATGGACATCTTGGCTCTTTCCACAGTTTGGCTATTGTGGACATTGCTGCTATAAACATTGGGGTGCACGTACCCTTTCAGATCCCTACATTTGTATCTTTGGGGTAAATACCCAGTAGTGCAATTGCTGAATCGTATGGTAGCTCTATTTTCAACTTTTTGAGGAACCTCCATACTGTTTTCCAGAGTGGCTGCACCAGCTTGCATTCCCACCAACAGTGTAGGAGGGTTCCCCTTTCTCCCCATTCCAGCCAACATCTGTCATTTCCTGACTTGTTAATTTTAGCTATTCTGCCTGGTGTGAGGTGGTATCTCATTGAGGTTTTGATTTGTATTTCCCTGATGCTGAGCGATGTTGAGCACTTTTTCATGTGTCTGTTGGCCATTTGGATGTCTTTTTTGGAAAAATGTCTGTTCATGTCTTCTGCCCATTTCTTGATTGGATTCTTTGTTCTTTGGGTGTTGAGTTTGATGAGTTCTTTATAGATTTTGGATACTAGCCCTTTATCTGATATGTCATTTGCAAATATCTTCTCCCATTCTATCGGTTGTCTTTTGGTTTTGTTGACTGTTTCCTTTGCTTTGCAAAAGCTTTTTATCTTGATGAAGTCCCAATAGTTCATTTTTGCCCTTGCTTCCCTTGCCTTTGGCGATGTTTCTAGGAAGAAGTTGCTTCGGCTGAGGTCAAAGAGGTTGCTGCCTGTGTTCTCCTTTAGGATTTTGATGGACTCCTGTCTCACGTTGAGGTCTTTCAACCATTTGGAATCTCTTTTTGTGTGTGGTGTAAGGAAATGGTCCAGTTTCATTCTTCTGCATGTGGCTATCCAATTTTCCCAACACCATTTGTTGAAGAGACTGTCTTTTTTCCATTGGACTTTCTTTCCTGCTTTGTCAAAGATGAGTTGACCATAGAGTTGAGGGTCCATTTCTGGGCTCTCTATTCTGTTCCATTGATCTATGTGTCTGTTTTTGTGCCAGTACCATACTGTCTTGATGATGACAGCTTTGTAATAGAGCTTGAGGTCTGGAATTGTGATGCCGCCAGCTTTGCCCTTCTTTTTCAACATTCCTCTGGCTATGCGGGGTCTTTTCTGTTTCCATATAAATTTTAGGATTATTTGTTCCATTTCTTTGAAAAAAGTGGATGGTATTTTGATGGGGATTGCATTGAATGTGTAGATTGCTCTAGGTAGCATTGATATCTTCACAATATTTGTTCTTCCAATCCATGAGCATGGAACGTTTTTCCATTTCTTTGTGTCTTCCTCAATTTCTTGCATGAGTATTTTATAGTTTTCTGAGTACAGATCCTTTGTCTCTTCGGTTAGATTTATTCCTAGGTATCTTATGGTTTTGGGTGCAATTGTAAATGGGATCGACTCCTTAATTTCTCTTTCTTCTGTCTTGTTGTTGGTGTATAGAAATGCCACTGATTTCTGTGCATTGATTTTATATCCTGCCACTTTACTGAATTCCTGTATGAGTTCTAGCAGTTTTGGGGTGGAGTCTTTTTGGTTTTCCACATAAAGTATCATATCATCTGCAAAGAGTGAGAGTTTGACTTCTTCTTTGCCAATTTGGATGCCTTTTATTTCTTTTTGTTGTCTGATGGCTGTGGCTAGGACTTCCAATACTATGTTGAATAGCAGTGGTGATAGTGGACATCCCTGCCGCAATCCTGACCTTGGGGGGAAAGCTCTCAGTTTTTCCCCATTGAGAATGATATTCGCTGTAGGTTTTTCATAGATGGCTTTTATGATATTGAGGTATGTGCCCTCTCTCCCTCTACTCTGAAGAGTTTTGATCAAGAAAGGATGCTGTACTTTGTCAAATGCATTTTCTGCATCTATTGAGAGGATCATATGATTCTTGTTCTTTCTTTTGTTAATGTATTGTATCACATTGATTGATTTGCGGATGTTGAACCAACCTTGCAGCCCAGGGATAAATCCCACTTGGTCGTGGTGAATAATCCTTTTCATGTACTGTTGAATCCTACTGGCTAGTATTTTGGTGAGAATTTTTGCATCCATGTTCATCAGGGATATTGGTCTGTAATTCTCCTTTTTGATGGGGTCTTTGTCTGGTTTTGGGATCAAGGTAATGGTGGCCTCATAAAACGAGTTTGGAAGTTTTCCTTCCATTTCTATCTTTTGGAACAGTTTCAGAAGAATAGGTATTAATTCTTCTTGAAATGTTTGGGAGAATTCCCCTGGGAAATCATCTGGCCCTGGGCTTTTGTTTGTTGGGAGATTTTTGATGACTGCTTCAATTTCCTTAGTGGTTATAGGTCTGTTCAGGTTTTCTATTTCTTCCTGGTTGAGTTTTGTTAGTTGATACATCTCTAGGAATGCATCCGTTTCTTCCAGGTTATCTCATTTGCTGGCATAGAGTTGCTCATAATATGTTCTTAGAATTGTTTGTATTTCTTTGGTGTTGGTTGTGATCTGTCCATTCATGATTTTGTTGATTTGGGTCATTTCTCTTCTCTTTTTGGTAAGTCTGGCCAGGGGTTTATCAATCTGGTTAATTCTTTCAAAGAACCAGTTCCTAGTTTCATTGATCTGTTCTACTGTTCTTTTAGTTTCTATTTCATTGATTTCTGCTCTGATCTTTATTATTTCTCTTCTCCTGCTGGGTTTAGGCTTTATTTGCTGTTCTTTTTCCAGCTCCTTTAGGTGGAGGGTTCGGTTGTGTACTTGAGACCTTTCTTGTTTCTTGAGAAAGGCTTGTATTGCTATATACTTTCCTCTTAGGACTGCCTTTGCTGCATCCCAAAGATTTTGAATAGTTGTGTTTTCATTTTCATTGGTTTTCATGTATTTTTTTTAATTCTTCTTTAATTTCCTGGTTGACCCATTCATTCTTCAGTAGGATGCTCTTTAGCCTCCATGTATTTGAGTTCTTTCTGACTTTCCTCTTGTGATTGAGTTCTAGTTTCAAAGCATTGTGGTCTGAAAATAGGCAGGGAATGATCCCAGTCTTTTGGTACCAGTTGAGACCTGATTTATGACCTAGGATGTGATCTATTCTGGACAATGTTCCATGGGGACTAGAGAAGAATGTGTATTCTGTTGCTTTGGGATGGAATGTCTGAATATGTCTGTGAAGTTCATTTGGTCCAGTGTGTCATTTAAAGTCTTTATTTCCTTGTTGATCTTTTGCTTAGACGATCTGTCCATTTCTGTGAGGGGGGTGTTAAAGTCCCCCACTATTATTGTATTGTTGTCAATGTGTTTCTTTGCTTTTGTTATTAATTGCCTTATATAATTGGCTGCTCCCATGTTAGGGGCATAGATATTTACAATTGTTAGATCTTCTTGTTGGATAGACCCTTTAAGTAGGATATAATGTCCTTCCTCATCTCTTATTACAGTCTTTGTTTAAAATCTAATTTGTCTGATATAAGGATTGCCACCCCAGCTTTCTTTTGGTGTCCATTAGCATGGGAAATGGTTTTCCACCCCCTCACTTTCAATCTGGGGTGTCTTTGGTTCTAAAATGAGTCTCTTGCAGACAGCATATTGATGGGTCTTGTTTTTTAATCCAGTCTGATAGCCTGTGTCTTTTGATTGGGGCATTGAGCCCATTTACATTCAGGGTAACTATTGAAAGATATGAATTAGTGCCATTGTATTGCCTGGAAGGTGACTGTTACTGTATATTGTCTGTGTTCCTTTCTGGTCTATGTTGCTTTTAGGGTCTCTCTTTGCTTAGAGGACCCTTTTCAAGATTTCTTGTAGGGCTGGTTTTGTGTTTGCAAATTCCTTTAGTTTTTGTTTGTCCTGGAAACCTTTTATCTCTCCTTCAATTTTCAATGACAGCCTAGCTGGATATAGTATTCTTGGCTGCATATTTTTCTCCTTTAGTGCTCTGAATATATCCTGCCAGTCCTTTCTGGCCTGCCAGGTCTCTGTGGATAGGTCTTTTGCCAATCTAATGTTTCTACCATTGTAGGTTACATATCTTTTCTCCCGAGCTGCTTTCAGGATTTTCTCTTTGTCTATGAGACTTGTAAGTTTTACTATTAGATGTCGAGGTGTTGACCTATTTTTATTGATTTTGAGAGGGGTTCTCTGTGCTTCCTGGATTTTGATGCGTGTTTCCTTCCCCAAATTAGGGAAGTTCTCTGCTATAATTTGCTCCATTATACCTTCTGCCCCTCTCTCTCTTTCTTCTTCTTCTGGGATCCCAATTATTGTAATGTTGTTTTGTCTTATGGTATCGCTTATCTCTCGAATTCTGCCCTCGTGATCCAGTAGTTGTTTATCTCTCTTTTTCTCAGCTTCTTTATTTTCCATCATTTGGTCTTCTATATTACTGATTCTCTCTTCTGCCTCATTTATCCTAGCAGTTAGCGCCCCCATTTTTGATTGCATCTCATTTATAGCCTTTTTGATTTCTACTTGGTTAGATTTTAGCTCTTTTACTTCTCCAGAAAGGGTTTCTCTAATAACTTCCATATTTTTTTCAAGCCCAGCTAGTATCTTTAAAGTGATGATTCTGAACTCTAGATCCGACATCGTACTAATGTCCGTATTGAGTAGGTCCCTGGCAGTCGGTACTACCTCTTGTTCTTTTTGTTGAGGTGATTTTTTTCTGTCTTGTCATTTTGTGCAGAGGAGAATAGATTAATGAGAGAGCAAAATGCTAGCAGAGTAACCACGTCCCCAGAAAATATACTCTAAACAAATCAGAAAAGACCTGAAGCAGTGGGAAAAGAAACGGAAAGAGAGAAAAAACAAAAAGAAAAAAAGAAAAAGATAAAGATAAAAACAAACAAAAACAAACAAAACAAAACAACAACAAGAAAAAAACCAGAATGTGGTCAAATATGATCAGGCTGGTATATAGATCAGTGCCACACACTAGATTTGGGGTATATTTTGGTCTGTTAGAAGAAAGTGCCTCCCAATATTTTAAAGAAAGAAAAACTTATATATGTACAAAAATAAGGGTTGATATGATGAAGGGATGGAATATGACTGTAAAGATGGAAATTATAAAAAATTTTATAAAAGGAATTGATAAGAAGTTGTTTGAAAAAAGAAAGAAGAGGATTTAAAAAAAGAAAAAAAAGGGAGAGAATGTGATCAGGCAGGGGAGTAGAAAAAACCATATACTAGAGATTTAGGGTGTATTTTAATCTGTTAGAAGAAACTATCTCAAAATTTTCAAGAGAGAACAACTTATATATATATATGCCAAAAATACGGGTAACTACTATGAAGGGATAGAATATGACTCTAAAAATGAAAAATAAAAATGTTTTTTTTTAAAAAAGGGATTGATAAGATGTTGGTTGAAAAGGGGGAAAAGAAAAATTCAAAAATAAAAAAAAAAGAAAAAAGACAGTTAAAAAAAATTAACTTTGAAAGACTACAGATTCATGGTAAAAAAGCCATGAATTCTATGTGCAGTATTCCCCTAGCGCTGGAGTTCTGCCGTTCTCATTGATGGGTAAACTTGGTCTTGGCTGGCTGTTCACGCTGATCTTCTGGGGAGGGGCCTGTTGCCGTGGTTTCCAAATGTCTCTGCCGGAAGCGGAATTGCCCCGCCCTTGCCCCCTCCCGGCTAAGTAATCTGCTCGGGTTTGCTCTCCGGAGCTTTTGTTCCCTGCGAGCTTTCCGTACAGCTTTGGAGGCAGAGAGTGAAAATGGCGGCCTCCCAATCTCTGCCCCGGAGGAGCCGAGAACTCGGGGCCCTGCTCCTCAGGGAGCCCCCAGAGAAAAGCCGTCAGTCACTCCCGTCTCCCCAGTCTCCGGCCGCACTCCATGCTCACCCGGCCTGTGACCGAGCGTTTCTGTCTCTGGCACCCGACCCCGTGTGGAGTCTCCAAACCCAGCAGATCCCTGTGGTGCACTCCCGCGCGGCTCCTCCCGGGGGAGGAAGGTGAGTCTCCCCGGATCTGCCGCTTGTTGGGTCCCTGCTGGAGGAGCAGGGGCCCGACTGTGCCGCTGATCACAGTTTATGGCAAACCCGAGCTGAGAGCCCGCGCCTGGGCTCCGCCTCTGCAGCCGGCTTCCCTGCTCCGTTACCTGGGAGCTCTGCCACACTCAGGCACCCCCGGTCTTTCTGTGACCCCAAGGGTCCTGAGACCACACTGTCCCGGAGGGTTCCACCCCCCGCTTAGCCACCAGAGTGACGTCCCTCAGCGGAGCAGACTTTTAAAGGTTCCGATTTTGTGCTCCGTGGTTCTATCACTTGCCAGAAGCGGCCGACAGAGGCCCTTCCCCCGCCGTCTATCCTCCCGAATATCGCCTCGGATTCACTTCTCTGCACGTCCTACCTTCCAGAAAGTGGTCGCTTTTCTGATGAGAGAGTTGTTGCTATTCTTTTCTTCGATCTCCTGTTGAGTTTGTAGGTGTTCAGAATGGTTTGATCCCTATCCAGCTGAATTCCTGAGAGGAGACGAAATCCAGGTCTCCTACTCCTTCGCCATCTTGCTCCGCCCCCCCCCCCGCTATATACTTTTCTCTTAAGACCACCTTTGCATCATCGCAAAGGTTTTGAACAGTTGTGTTTTCATTTTCATTTGTTTCCATGAGTTTTCAAAATTCTTTGATTTCCTGGTTGACCCATTCATTCTTTAGTACGATGCTCTTTAGCCTCCATGTATTTGAGTTCTTTCCCAATTTCCTCTTGTAATTGAGTTCAAGTTTCAAAGCATTGTGATCTGAAAATGTTCAGGAAATGATCCCAATCTTTTGGTACCAGTTGAGACCTGATTTTGACCCAGTATGTGATCTATTCTGGAAAAGTTCATGTGCACTCAAGAAGAATGTGTATTTGTTTAGGATGGAATGCTCTGTACTTATCTGTGAAGTCCATCTGCCCAGTGTGTCATTCAAAGCCCTTATTTCCTTATTGATCTTCTGCTTAGGTGATCTGTCCAGCAGTGAGTGGGGTGTTGAAGTCCCCTACTCTTATTGTATTATTATCAATGTGTTTCTTTAATTTTGATATTAATTGGTTTATATAATTGGCTACTCCCAAGTTAGGAGCATAAATGTTTACAATTTTTAGATCATCTTGTTGGATAGACCCTTTAAGTATGATATAGTGTTTCTCTTTATCCCTTACTACAGTCTTTGGTTTAAAATCGAATTGGTGTCATATGAGGATTGCTACCCCAGCTATCTTTTGAGGTCCGTTAGAATGATAAATGGTTCTCCACCCCCTCACTTTCAATCTGGAGGTGTCTTTAGATCTAAAATGAGTCTCTTGTAGACAGCATATGGATGGCTCTTGCTTTTTTATGCAGTCTGATACCCTGTGTCTTTTGATTGGAGCATTTAGCACATTTATATTCAGGTTAACTATTGAAAGCTAAGAATTTAGTGCTATTGTATTTCCTGTAAAGTCCCTGTTTCTGTATATTGTTTCTTTTTAAAAAAATTTTTTATTGTTATGTTAATCACCATACATTACATCATTAGTTTTAGATGTAGTGTTCTGTGATTCATTGTTTGTGCATAACACCCAGTGCTCCATGCAGAACGTGCCCTCCTCAATACCCATCACCAGGCTAACACATCCTCCCAACACCCTGCCCTCTAGAACCCTCAGTTTGTTTTTCAGAGTCCATCATCTCTCATGGTTCGTCTCCCCCTCCGATTTCCCCCCTTCATTCTTCCCCTCCTGCTATCATCTTTTTTTTTTTCTTAACATATATTGCATTATTTGTTTCAGAGGTAGAGATCTGAGATTCAACAGTCTTGCACAATTCACAGTGCTTACCAGAGCACATACCCTCCCCAGTGTCTATCACCCAGTCACCCCATCCCTCCCACCCCACCCCCCACTCCAGCAACCCTCAGTTTGTTTGCTGAGATTAAGAATTCCTCATATAAGTGAGGTCATATGATACATGTCTTTCTCTTTTTGACTTATTTCGCTCACCATAATACCTTCTATCCATGTCATTGCAAATGGTAAGATCTCATTCCTTTTGATGGCTGCATAATATTCCATTGTATACATATACCACATCTTCTTTATCCATTCATCTGTCGATGGACATCTTGGCTCTTTCCACAGTTTGGCTATTGTGGACATTGCTGCTATGAACATCAGGGTGCACGTACCCCTTCAGATCCCTACATTTGTATCTTTGGGGTAAATAACCAGTAGTGCAATTCCTGGGTCATAGGGTAGCTCTATTTTCAACTTTTTGAGGAACCTCCATACTGTTTTTAAGAGTGGCTACACCAGTTTGCATTCCACCAACAGTGTAGGAGGGTTCCCCTTTCTCTGCATCCTGGCCAACATCTGTCATTTCCTGACTTGTTAATTGTAGCCATTCTGACTTGTGTGAGGTGGTATCTCATTGAGGTTTTGATTTGCATTTCCCTGATGCTGAGTGATGTTGAACACCTTTTCATGTGTCTGTTGGCCATTTGGATGTCTTCTTTGGAAAAATGTCTGTTCATGTCTTCTGCCCACTTCTTGATTGGATCATTTGTTCTTTGGGTGTTGAGTTTGATAAGTTCTTTATAGATTTTGGATACTAGCCCTTTATCTGATATGTCATTTGCAAATATCTTCTCCCATTCTGTCGGTTGTCTTTTGGTTTTGTTGACTGTTTCCTTTGCTTTGCAAAAGCTTTTTATCTTGATGAAGTCCCAATAGTTCATTTTTGCCCTTGCTTCCCTTGCCCTTGGCGATGTTTCTAGGAAGAAGTTGCTGCGGCTGAGGTCAAAGAGGTTGCTGCCTGTGTTCTCCTTTAGGATTTTGATGGACTCCTGTCTCACGTTGAGGTCTTTCAACCATTTGGAGTCTCCTTTTGTGTGTGGTGTAAGGAAATGGTCCAGTTTCATTCTTCTGCATGTGGCTGTCCCATTTTCCCAACACCATTTGTTGAAGAGACTGTCTTTTTTCCATTGGACTTTCTTTCCTGCTTTGTCAAAGATGAGTTGACCATAGAGTTGAGGGTCCATTTCTGGGCTCTCTATTCTGTTCCATTGATCTATGTGTCTGTTTTTGTGTCAGTACCATACTGTCTTGATGATGACAGCTTTGTAATAGAGCTTGAAATCCGGAATTGTGATGCCGCCAGCTTTGCTTTTCTTTTTCAACATTCCCCTGGCTATTCGGGGTCTTTTCTGATTCCATATAAATTTTAGGATTATCTGTTCCATTTCTTTGAATAAAGTGGATGGTATTTTGATGGGGATTGCATTGAATGTGTGGATTGCTGTAGGTAGCATTGACATCTTCACTATATTTGTTCCTCCAATCCATGAGCATGGAACGTTTTTCCATTTCTTTGTGTCTTCCTCAATTTCTTGCATGAGTATTTTATAGTTTTCTGAGTACAGATTCTATGCCTCTTTGGTTAGATTTATTCCTAGGTATCTTATGGTTTTGGGTGCAATTGTAAATGGGATCGACTCCTTAATTTCTCTTTCTTCTGTCTTGTTGTTGGTGTATAGGAATGCCACTGATTTCTGTGCATTGATTTTATATCCTGCCACTTTACTGAATTCCTGTATGAGTTCTAGCAGTTTTGGGGTGGAGTCCTTTGGGTTTTCCACATGAAGTATCATATCATCTGCAAACAGTTAGAGTTTGACTTCTTCTTTGCCGATTTGGATGCCTTTGAATTTTTTTGTTGTCTGATTGCTGTGGCTACGGCTTTTAATACTGTGTTGAATAGTAGTGGTGATAGTGGACATCCCTGCCGCATTCCTGACATTAGGGGGAAAGCTCTCAGGTTTTCCCCATTGAGAATGATATTTGGTGTAGGTTTTTCATAGATGGTTTTTATGATATTGAGGTATGTGCCCTCTCTCCCTCTACTCTGAAGAGTTTTGATCAAGAAAGGATGCTGTACTTTGTCAAATGCATTTTCTGCATCTATTGAGAGGATCATATGATTCTTGTTCTTTCTTTTGTTAATGTATTGTATCACGTTGATTGATTTGCGGATGTTGAACCAACCTTGCAGCCCAGGGATAAATCCCACTTGGTGGTGGTGAATAATCCTTTTCATGTACTGTTGGGTCCTATTGGCTAGTATTTTGGTGAGAATTTTTGCATCCATGTTCATCATCTGTAATTCTCCTTTTTGATGGGGTCTTTGTCTGGTTTTGGGATCAAGGTAATGGTGGCCTCATAAAACGAGTTTGGAAGTTTTCCTTCCATTTCTATTTTTTGGAACAGTTTCAGAAGAATAGGTATTAATTCTTCTTGAAATGTTTGGTAGAATTCCCCTGGGAAATCATCTGGCCCTGGGCTTTTGTTTGTTGGGAGATTTTTGATGACTGCTTCAATTTCCTTAGTGGTTATAGGTCTGTTCAGGTTTTCTATTTCTTCCTGGTTGAGTTTTGTTAGTTGATACATCTCTAGGAATGCATCCATTTCTTCCAGGTTATCTCATTTGCTGGCATAGAGTTGCTCGTAATATGTTCTTAGAATTGTTTGTATTTCTTTGGTGTTGGTTGTGATCTCTCCTCTTTCATTCATGATTTTGTTGATTTGGGTCATTTCTCTTTTCTTTTTGGTAAGTCTGGCCAGGGGTTTATCAATCTTGTTAATTCTTTCAAAGAACCAGCTCCTAGTTTCGTTGATCTGTTCTACTGTTCCTTGGTTTCTATTTCATTGATTTCTGCTCTGATCTTTATTATTTCTCTTCTCCTGCTGGGTTGAGGCTTTATTTGCTGTTCTTTCTCCAGCTCCTTTAGGTGGAGGGTTCGGTTGTGTACTTGAGACCTTTCTTGTTTCTTGAGAAAGGCTTGTATTGCTATATACTTTCCTCTTAGGACTGCCTTTGCTGCATCCCAAAGATTTTGAATAGTTGTGTTTTCATTTTCATTTGTTTCCAAGAATTTTTTAAATTCTTCTTTAATTTCCTGGTTGACCCATTCATTCCTTAGTAGAATGCTGTTTAGTCTCCATGTATTTGAGTTCTTTCTGACTTTCCTCTTGTGATTGAGTTCTAGTTTCAAAGCATTGTGGTCTGAAAATAGGCAGGGAATGATCCCAATCTTTTGGTACCGGTTGAAACCTGATTTGTGACCTAGGATGTGATCTATTCTGGAGTTTGTTCCATGGGCACCAGAGAAGAATGTGTATTCTGTTGCTTTGGGATGGAATGTTCTGAATATGTCTGTGAAGTCCATTTGGTCCAGTGTGTCATTTAAAGTCTTTATTTCCTTGTTGATCTTTTGCTTGCATGATCTGTCCATTTCAGTGAAGGGGGTGTTAAAGTCCCCCACTGTATTGTATTGTTGTCAATGGGTTTCTTTGCTTTTGTTATTAATTGGGTTATATAATTGACTGCTCCAATGTTAGGGGCATAGATATTTTCAATTGTTAGATCTTCTTGTTGGATAGACTCTTTAAGTAGGAAATAATGTCCTTCCTCATCTCTTATTACAGTCTTTGGTATAAATCTAATTTTTCTGATATAAGGATTGCCACCCCAGCTTTCTTTTGGTGTCCATTAGCATGGTAAATGATTTTCCACCCCCTCACTTTCAATCTGGGGGTGTCTTTGGGTCTAAAATGAGTCTTTTGAATACAGCATATTGATGGGTCTTGTTTTTTTTCCAATTTGATAGCCTGTGTCTTTTTTTGGGGCATTTAGCTCATTTACATTCAGGGTAACTGTTGAAAGATAGAATTTAGTGCCATTGTATTGCCTGAAAGGTGACTGTTACTGTATATTGTCTGTGTTCCTTTCTGGTCTATGTTGCTTTTAGGCTCTTTCTTTACTTGGAGGACCCCTTTCAATATTTCTTGTATGGCTGTTTTCGTGTTTGCAAATTCCTTTAGTTTTTGTTTGTCCTGGAAACTTTTTATCTCTCCTTCTAATTTCAATGGCAGCCTAGCTGGATATAGTATTCTTGTCTGCATATTTTTCTTCTTTAGTGCTCTGAATATATCACGCCAGTCCTTTCTGGCCTGCCAGGTCTCTGTGGATAGGTCTTTTGCCAATCTAATGTTTCTACCATTGTAGATTACATATCTCTTCTCCCGAGCTGCTTTCAGGATTTTCTCTTTGTCTCTGAAATGCCTAAGTTTTACTATTAGATGTCGGGGTGTTGACCTACTTTTATTGATTTTGAGGGGGGTTCTCTGTGCCTCCTGGATTTTGATGCCTGTTTCCTTCCCCAAATTAGGGAAGTTCTCTGTTATAATTTGCTCCAATATACCTTCTGCCTCCCTCTCTCTTTCTTCTTCTTCTGGGATCCCAATTATTCTAATATTCTTTCATCTTATGCTATCACTTATGTCTCAAATTCTGCCCTCGTGATCCAGTAGTTGTTTATCTCTCTTTTTCTCAGCTTCTTTATTTTCCATCATTTGGTCTTCTATATCACTGATTCTCTCTTCTGCCTCATTTATCCTAGCAGTTAGAGCCTCCATTTTTGATTGCACCTCATTAATAGCCTTTTTGATTTCAACTTGGTTCGATTTTAGTTCTTTTATTTCTCCAGAAAGGGTTTCTCTATTATCTTCCATGCTTTTTCAAGCCCAGCTAGTATCTTTAAAATCGTCCTTCTGAACTCTAGTTCCAACATCTTACTAATGTCCATATTGATTAGGTCTCTGGAAGTTCGTACTGCCTCTCGTTCTTTTTTTTTTGAGGTGATTTTTTTCTGTCTCATCATTTTGTCCAGAGGAAAATAGATGAATGAGGGAACAAAATGCTAACAGGGTAACAATGACCCCAGAAAAATATACAGTAAACAAATCAGAAGAGACCTGAAACCGGGGGAAAAGAAAGTGAAAGAAAGAAAAAAGAAAAAAAAAAAGACAAAAAACAAACAAACAAACAAAAACAGAATATGATCAAATTTGAGCAGACTGGTGCATAGATCAGTGCCACACACTAGATTTTGGGCATATTTTGGTCTTTTAGAAAAAAGTGCCTCCCAAAATTTTAAAGAAAAAAAGCCTATATATGTACAGAAATAAGGGTAAATACGATGAAGGGATGGAATATGATTGTAACGATGAAAATTATAAAAGATTTTATAAAAGGAACTGATAAGATAAGAAGTTGGTTGAAAAAATAAAGAATAGGATTTAAAAAAAGGGGGGGGGTGAGAATGTGATCAGGTAGGAGGCTAGAACAAAGCCATACACTAGAGATTTAGGGTATATTTTGGTCTGTTAGAAGAAAATGTATCCCAAAATTTTAAAGAGAGAACAACTTATATATATATATATATATATACCAAAAATAAGGTTAACTAGTATGAAGGGATAGAATATGACTCTAAAAATGAAAAATAAAAAATATTTTAAAAAAAGGGATTGATAAGATGTTGGTTGAAAAAGGGAAAAAGAAAAATTCAAAAAAAAAAAGAGAAAGTTAAAACAAATTAACTTTGAAATACTAAAGAATCAGGGGGAAAATATCCATGAATTCTATGTGCAGTATTCCCCTAGTGCTGGAGTTCTGCCATTCTCATTGATCGGTAAACTTGGTCTTGGCTGGCTGTTCTTGCTGATCTTCTGGGGGAGGGGCCTGTTGCTGTGGTTCCCAAATGTCTTTGTCACAGGTGGAATTGCCCCGCCCTTGCCAGTCCGGGCTAAGCAACCTGTTCTGGTTTGCTCTCGGGAGCTTTTGTTCCCTGCAAGCTTTCCGTACTGCTTTGGAGGAGGAGAGTGAAAATGGCCTCCTCCCAATCTCTGCCCTGGAGGAGCCAAGAACTCGGTGCCCCATGCCTCAGTGCACCCCCAGAGAAAGCAGTCAATCACTCCCGTCTCCCTGGTCTCCAGCGGCTCTCTGTGCTCACCCGGTCTGTGACCCAGCATTTCTTTTTTATTTTTTTAATTTTTTTTAAGGATTTTATTTATTTGTGAGAGAGAGAATGAGAGACAGAGAGCATGAGAGGGAGGAGGGTCAGAGGGAGAAGCAGACTCCCTGCTGAGCAGGGAGCCTGATGTGGGACTCAATCCTGGGACTCCAGGATCATGACCTGAGCCAAAGGCAGTCGCTTAACTAACTGAGCCACCCAGGCGCCCATGACCGAGCATTTCTATCTCTGGCACACGACCCTGTGTGGAGTCTCCAAACCCAGCAGATACCTGTGATGCTCTCCTGAGCCAGTCCTCCCAGGGCAGGAAGGGGTGTCTCTCTGGATCTGCCACTTGTTGGGTCCCTGCTGGAGGAGCAGTGCCATGGCTGTGCCGCGGATCACGTTTTATGGCAACCCCGTGCTGATAGCCCGCTCCTCGGCTCTGTCTCTGCAGCCGGCTTCCCTGCTCCGATACCTGGGAGCTCTGGCCACACTCAGGCACCCCTGGTCTTCCTGTGACCCCAAGGGTCCTGAGACCACACTGTCCCATGAGGATTCCACCCCTCACTTAGCCGCTGGAGTGATGTCCCTCAGTGGAGCCGACTTCTAGGAGTTCCGATTTTGTGCTCCATTGCTCTATCACTTACCGATAGGAGGCTGACGGAGGCCCCCTCCCCTGCCATCTATCTTCCCGAATATCACCTCGGATTCACTTCTCCACACGTTCTATGTTCCAGTAAGTGGTCTCTTTTCTGTTCAGAGAGTTGCTGCTATTCTTTTCTTTGATCTCCTGTTGAGTTCATAGGTGTTCGGAATGGTTTGATCCCTATCCAGCTGAATTCCTGGGACCAGACAAAATTTAGGTCTCCTACTCCTCTGACATCTTGCTCCTCCCACTCACGTTTTGGTTTTTAATCTGTTTTGAGTTTATTTTTGTGTGTAGTGTGAGAAAGTGGTCCACTTTCACTCTTTTGCATGTAGTTGCCCTGTTTTCCCAGCACCATTTGTTAAAAGAGACTGTCTTTTTCTTCTTGTATGTTCTTGCCTCTTTTGTCATAGAACATAACAGAGGGCTTATTTCTGGGCTTTCTATTCTGTTCCATTGATCTATGTGTCTATTTTTTTTTTAAAGATTTATTTGTTTATTTTAGAGAGAGAGAGAGAGTGTGGGAGGGGCAGAGGGAGAGAGAGTCTTATGCAAACTCTGTGCTGAACATGGAGCCTGATGTGGGGCTTGATCTCATGACCCTGAGATCACGACCTGAACAAAAATGCTTAACCAACTGTGCCACCCAGGTGCTTCGATCTATATCTATTTTTGTGCCAGTACCATACTGTTTTGATTACTATAGATATGTAGTATAGTTTGAAATCTGAGATTGTGCTATCTCCATGTTTGTTCTTCTTTCTCAAGATTGCTTTGGCTATTTAGGGTCTTTTTTGGTTCCATACAAATTTTAGGGCTGTTTTTTCTGTTTCTGTGAAAAATGCTATTGCTATTTTGATAGGAATTGCATTGAATCTGCAGATTGCTTTGGCTAGTATAGGCATTTTAACAATATTAATTCTTCCAAACCATGAGCATGGTATATCTTTTTATTTGTTTGTGTTGTCTTCAGGTTCTCTCACCAGTGTCTTACAGTTTTCAGAGTATAGGTCTTTCACCTCCTTATTTAATTATATTCCTAGGTATATTATTCTTTTTGGTGCAATTGTAACTGAGATTGTTTTCTTAATTTCTCTTTCTACTACTTTGTTATTAGTGTTTAGAAATGCAACAGCTTTCTGTATGTTGATTTTGTATCCTGCAATTTTACTGAATTTATTTATCAGTTAGAATAATTTTTTTGGTGGAGTCTTTAGGGTTTTCTATCTAAAGTATCATGTCATCTGCAGATAGTGACAGTTTTATTTCTTCCTTACCAATTTGGATGCCTTTTATTTCTTTTCTTTTTCTTTTTTTTAAAAAAGATTTTATTTATTTATTTGAGAGAGAGAGAATGAGAGAGAGACAGCACATGAGAGGGGGGAGGGTCAGAGGGAGAAGCAGATTCCCTGCTGAGCAGGGAGCCTGATGCGGGACTCGATCCAGGACTCCAGGATCATGACCTGAGCCGAAGGCAGTCGCTTAACCAACTGAGCCACCCAGGCGCCCTATTTCTTTTTCTTATCTGATTGCTGCAGCTAGGACTTCTAATAATATGTTGAATAAAAGTGGTGAGATTTGACGTCCTTGCAAAAAGCTTTCAGTTTTTCACTGTTGAGTACTTTCAACAATATTTTGTAGTTTCATTATACACATCTTTCATTTCTTGGTTAATTTAATTCCTCAGTATTTTAATTTTTCATGTTATTGTGTATTGTTTTCTTAATTTTCTTTTCATATTACTTTTTATTAGTATATACAAATGCAATTGATATTTTGTGTTCGTTTTGTATCCCACAACTTTCCTGAACTCATTTATTAGATTATCTAGCAGTGTTTTTGTGGAATCTTTAGGGTTTTCTACATAGAAATTATATCATCTGCAGATAGAGATAATTTTACTCTTTCATTTCCAATTTGAATGCCTTTTCTCTTGTCTATTTACTCTGAGTAGGACTCCCAGTACCATGTTGAATAGGAATGGTGAGAATATGCATCCTTCTCTAGTTCCAGATGTTAAAAGAGAAGCTTTCAGTCTTTCACCATTGCGTATGATGATTACGTAGGTTTTTCACATATAGCTTTTATTATGTTGCTGTGGTTTCCTTCTATTTTTAGTTTGTTGAGGGTTTTTTTTAAAATCATGAAAGCATGTTGAATTTTGTTAAATGTTTTTTTCCTCCATCAATTGAGATGATTATGTGTTTTTTGTTTCCCTCATTCTATTAATGTGGTGTGTTACATTGATTAATTTTTTGAAGATTTATTTATTTATTTGAGAGAGAAAGAGAGAGGGAGAGAGAGAGAGCATGCATAAATAGGGAGGAAGGGCAGAGGGAGAGAGAGAATTTCAAGCAGACTCCTCACTGAACATGGAGCCTGACTCAGGGCTCAGTCTCCCAACCCTGAGATCATGACCTGAGCTGAAACCAAGAGTCAGACACAACCAACTGAGCCACCCAGGCACCCCACATTGATTAATTTTTGTATGTTGAAGCATCCTTTCATTCCAGGAATAAATATCACTTGGTCATGGTGTATAATCCCTTCAAAATGCTGTTGGATTTGGTTTTCTAGTATTTTGTTGAGTATTTTTGCATCACTATTCATTGGGGATATCAGTCTGTATTTTTCTTTTCTTTTTTTTAATAATATCTTCGTCTGGCCCTGGTATCTAGACACTGTTGGCCTAAAAAAATGTGTTTAGAAATGCTTCTTCCTTTTGAATTTTTTGAAGAGTTTGAGAAGGACTGGCTTAATTCTTCTCTAAATGTCTGACAGAATTCTCCAGTGAAACCTTTAGGTCCAGGACTTGTCTTTGTTGGGAAGTTTTTGTTTACAGATTGAATTTCCTTACTAGTTATAGGTCTGTTCAGATTTTTTTTTTATTTTTACTTCTTCATAATTCAGTCCTGGTATGTTTCTAAGAATTTATGTGTTTCCATGTTATCCAATTTGTTGGCATTTAATTGTTCATAATAGTCTAATACTTTTTAATTTTTGTGGCATCAGTTGTCTTCTCTCTCATTTATGATTTTTGTTATTTGAATCTTCTCTTTTTTTTTCTTAGTCTAGCTAAGAGTTTGCTTTTAGCAATTTTTAAAAAAGATTTATTTATTTGAGAGAGAGAGAGCGTACATGGTGGGGGGAGGGGCAGACGGAGAGGGAGAGTGAAATTCAAGCAGTCTCCATGTTGAGTGCAGAGCCTGACACAGGGCTCGATCCCACAACCCATTAGATCGTGAACTGAGCCAAAACCAACAGTCAGATGCCTAACTGACTGAGCCACCCAGGGGCCCCTTGCTATTGATTTCTAATTTTATTCTATTGTGACTGAAAAAGATACCTAATATTTCAATCTTAAATTTGTTAAGACTTGTTTTGTGGGTTAACATGTGCTCCATCTTAGAGAATGTTCCATGTGTACTCAAGAAGAATGTGTATTCTCCCATTTGATGGAGTGTTCTGTTATGTCTGATTGGTCTATAGTATTGTTAAAGTCCTCTGTTTTCTCTTACTTATTTTCTGTCTAGTTGGTCATCCATTATTAAAAGATATGGAAGTCTCATTATTATTGTGTAACTGTCTATTTCTTCCTTCAATTCTCTCAGTGTTTGCTTCATATGTTTGAGTGCTCTGATTTTAGATGCTCATATATTCAAAATTATTATATCTTCCCAACGAATTGGCCCTTTTTTCATTACATACTGTCCTCCTTTGTTTCATGGCAGTTTTTGACTTAAAGTCTATTTGTCTGACAAACTATGCCCACCCCTTCTCTCCTTAAGTTACCGTTTGCATCCATCCTTTCGCTTTCAGCCTATATGTGTCCTTACATCTGAAGTGAGACTTCTGTAGACAGCTTATAGTTGGATTTTTAAAAATCTGTTTAGCCACTCTATGTCTTTTGGGAAGTTTAATCCCTTTATATATGAAGTAATTACTGATAAAGAATGACTTACTATTGCCATTTTGTTAATTTTTCTTTATGTCTTGTAGCTATTTTATTCCTCTTTTGCTGTCTTCTTTTGTGTTTTGTTAATTTTTTGTAGTGCGTACTATGATTCATTTCTCATTCTCTAGGTATTTTCTTTGAAGTTACCCTGGGATTATCTAAAACATAGTTGTAACAATCTATTTTATTTTATTTTTATTTTTATTTATTTATTTATTTTGTTAAAGATCTTATTTATTTATTTGAGAGAGAGAGAATGAGAGAGAGCACATGAGAGGGGGGAGGGTCAGAGGGAGAAGCAGACTCCCTGCTGAGCAGGGAGCCCGATGCGGAACTTGATCCAGGGACTCCAGGATCATGACCTGAGCCGAAGGCAGTTGCTTAACCAACTGAGCCACCCAGGCGCCCCATTTTATTTTTATTTTTTAAATTTTATTTTATTGTGTTATGTTAATCACCATACATTACATTATTAGTTTTTGATGTAGTGTTCCATGATTCATTGTTTGCATATAACACCCAGTGCTCCATTCAATACATGCCCTCCTTAATACCCATCACTGGGCTAACCCCTCCCTCCCCCAAAAAACCCCTCAGTTTGTTTTTCAGAGTCCATAGTCTCTCATGGTTCATCTCCCCCTCCGATTTCCCCCCTTCACTTTTCCCTTCCTACTATCTTGTTTCAGAGGTACAGGTCTGTGATTCATCAGTCTTACACAATTCACAGCACTCACCATAGCACATACCCTCCCCAATGTCCATCACCCAGCCACCCCATCCCCCCCACCCCCCCACCACTCCAGCAACCCTGTTTGTTTCCTGAGATTAAGAATTCCTCATATCAGTGAGATGATACTTGTCTTTCTCTGATTGACTTATTTTGCTTAGCATAATACCCTCTAGTTCCATCCATGTCATTGCAAATGGCAAGATTTAAATTTTTTTTGATGGCTGCATAATATTCCATTGTATATATATACCACTTCTTCTTTATCCATTCATCTGTTGATGGACATCTAGGCTCTTTCCATAGTTTGGCTATTGTGGACATTGCTGCTATAAACATTGGGGTGCATGTGCCCTTTCAGATCATTACATTTGTATCTTTGGGGTAAATACCCAGTAGTGCAATTGCTGGGTTGTAGGGTAGCTCTATTTTCAACTTTTTGAGGAACCGCCATACTGTTTTCCAGAGTGGCTGCACCAGCTTGTATTCCCACCAACAGACCACCACTACAGTTTTATAGGATTCTATATTGGTCTATATGTTTAGCTCTCATAGAGAGCTATATATTTTTTGTGCGTGTTTATCTTGCTGTCCAGCATCCTCTCATTTCAACTTGAAGGATTCACTTCAGCATTTTTTGTAAGGCAAGTCTAGTGGTGATGAACTTCCTCAGCTTTTGTTTATCCAGGAATGTTTATTTCTCCTTCATTTTTGAAAGACAATTTTGCTGAATATAGGATTCTTATTTGGAAGATTTTTTTTAGAGCACTTTGAATGTATTACCACACTCTCTTTTGTCTTGCAAGGTTTCTGCTGAGAAACCTGCTGATAATCTTAAGGGAGCTCCCTTGCACATGAAAAGTCACTTTTCTCTTGCTGTTTTCAAGATCTTCTCTTTGTCTTTGACTTTTGACAGTTTGTTTATAATGTGTCTTGGTGAGGGACTTTTTGTATTCATACTAGTTGGTATCTCTTGAGCTTCTTGCATTTGGATGTCCATTTTCTTACTCAGATTTAAGACATTTGGCTGTTATTTCTTTAAGTAATCTCTCTCTCTCTCTCTCTCTTTTTTTTTTTTTTGGTCCTCTCTCTTCCTTCTGGGACTCCTACAAGACCACAAATGCTCCCATGAGTGGTCTTCTCTGTGGCATCTCATAAATCCCTTAGGTCTTCTTCATTTTTCTTTCTTTTTTATAAAGTTTATTTTTAAGTAATCTCTTACGCCCAATGTGTGGCTTGAATTCACAACCCTGAAATCAATCATACTCCACCGACTGAGCAAGCCAGGTGCCTCTCTACTTTTCTTCATCCTTTTCTTTGTGCTTCTCTGACTCAACAATTAAAAATGACTTGTGTTTGAGTTTACTGATTCTTCTGTTTGGTCAAGTCTGTGTTTGAAACCGTCTAGTGAATTTTCCAGTTTAGTTGGATTCTTCAACTCCAGATTTTCTGTTTGGTTCTTTTTTATAGTTTCTGTCTCTTTGTTGATATTCCCATTTTTTTTGTTTTGTTTGTTTTTTAAATTTAAATTCAATTAGCCAAGGTATAGTAAGTATATCACTGGTTTTTGATATAATGTTCAATGATTCATCAGTTCACTATAACACCCAGTGCTCATCACATCACGTGCCCTCCAATACCCATCACCCAGTTACCCCATCCCCCACCCACCTCCCTTTCCACCACCCTCAGTTTGTTTCCCAGAGTCAAGTCTCTTATGGATTGTCTCCCTCTCTGATTTCTTCCCATTCAGTTTTCCCTCCCTTCCCCTGTGGTCCTCTGCACTCTTCCTTATGTTCCACATATGAATGAAACCATACAATAATTGTCTTTCTCTGCTTGACTTATTTCACTTAGCATAATCCTTTCCAGTACCATCCATGCCAGTGTAAATGTAGATATTCATCCTTTCTGATGGCTGAGTAATATTCCATTCTATATATGAACATCTTCTTTATCCATTCATCTATTGAAGGATATCTTGGCTCCTTCCATAGTTGACCTGTTGTGGACATTACTGCTATGAACATTGGGGTGCATGTGCTCCTTCTTTTCACTACATCTGTATCTTTGGGGTAAATACCCAGTAGTACAATTGCTGGATCATAGGGTAGCTCTATTTTTAACTTTTTGAGGAACCTCCATACTGTTTTCCAAGAATGGTTGTACCAGCTTGCATTCCCACTAACAGTGTGAGAGGGTTTCCCCTTCTCCACATCCTTGCCAACATTTGTAGTTTTCTGTTTTGTTAATTTTAGCCATTCTGACTGGTGTAAGGTGGTATCTCATTGTGGTTTTGATTTGTATTTACCTGATGGCAAGTGATGTGGAGCATTTTTTCATGTGTCTATTGGCATTTTGTATGTCTTATTTGGGGAAGTGTCTGTTCATGTCTTCTGCCCATTTCTTGACTGGATTATTTGTTTTTTGGGTGTTGAGTTTGAGAAGTTCTTTATAGATCTTGGATACCAGCCATTTATCTGTAATGTTATTTGCAAATATCTTCTCCCATTCTGTAGGTTGCCTTTTAGTTTTGTTGACTGTTTCCTTTGCTGTGCAGAAGCTTTTGATCTTGATGAAGTCCCAAGGGTTCATTTTTTGCCTTTGTTTCCCTTGCCTTTGGAGACATGTCTTGCAAAAAAATTGCTTTGTCCAATATCAAAAAGGTTGCTGCCTTTGTTCTCCTCTAGGATTTTGATGGATTCCTGTGTCACATTTAGCTCTTTCATCCATTTGAGTTTATCTTTGTGTATGGTGTAAGAGAATGGTCCAATTTCATTCTTCTGCATGTGGCTGTCCAATTTTCCCAGCACCATTTATTGAAGAGACTGTCTTTCCACTGGATATTCTTTCCTTCTTTGTCAAAGATTAGTTGACCATAGAGTTGAGGGTCCATTTCTGGGCTCTCTATTCTGTTCCATTGATCTATGTGTCTGTTTTTGTGCCAGTACCATGTTGTCTTGATGATCAAAGCTTTATGATATAACTTGAAGTCAGGCATTGTAATGCTCCCAGCTCTGGTTTTCTTTTTCAACATTCCCCTGGTGATTTGGGCTCTTCTCTGGTTCCATACAAATTTTAGGATTGTTTGTTCCAGCTCTGTGAAAAATGTTGATGATATTTTGATAGGGATTGCATTGAATGTGTAGGATGCTCTGGGCAGCATAGACATTTTAACAATGTTTATTCTTCCAATCCATGAGCAAGGAATATTTTTCCGTTTCTTTGTGTCTTCCTCAATTTCTTTCATAATTGTTCTGTAGTTTTTGGAGTATAGATAATTTACCTCTTTGGTTAGTTTTATTCCTAGGTACTTTATGGTTTTTGATGCAATTATAAATGGGATCAATTCCTTAATTTCTCTTTCTTCTGTCTCATTGTTATTGTATAGAAATGCAACTGATTTCTGTGCATTGATTTTATATCCTGCCATGTTGCTGAATTCCTGTGTGATTTCTAGCAATTTTGGGGTGGAGTCTTTTGGGTTTTCCACATAAAGTATCATGTCATCTGCAAAGAGTGAGAGTTTGACTTCTTTGCCAATTTGAATATCTTTTATTTCTTTTTGTTGTCTGATTGCTGAGGCTAGGACTTCTAGTACTATGTTGAACAATCGTGGTGAGAGTGGTTATCCCTGTCGTGTTCCTGACCTTAGGGAAAAAGCTCTCAGTTTTTCCCCATTGAGAATGATATTCACTGTGGGCTTTTTTCGTAGATGGCTTTTATGATATTGTGGTATGTTCCCTCTATCCCTACACTGTGAAGAGTTTTAATCAAGAAAGGATGCTGTATTTTGTCGAATGCTTTCTCTGCATCAGTTGAGAGGATCATATGGTTATTGTCTTGTCTTTTATTAATTTGCTTTATTACAGTGGTTGATTTGTGAATGTTGAACCACCCTTGCATTACAGGAATAAATCCCACCTGGTCATGGTGAATAATCCTTCTAATGTACTGTTGGATCCTGTTGGCTAAGATCTTGATGAGTATTTTGGCATCCGTATTTGTCAGGGATATTGGTGTGTAATTCTCCTTTTTGGTGGGGTCTTTGTCTGGTTTTGGAATCAGGGTAATTTGGCCTCATAGAACGAGTTTGGAAGTTTTCCTTCGATTTCTATTTTTTGAAACAGCTTCAGTAGAATAGGTATTATTTCTTATATAAATGTTTGGTAGAATTCCCATGAGAAGCCATCTGGCCCTGGACGCTTGTTTTTTGGGGAGATTTTTGATTACTGCTTCAATTTCCTTGCTAGTTATAGGTCTGTTCAGATTGCCTATTTCTTCCTGTTTCAGTCTTGGTAGTTTATAAGTTTCTAGGAATGCATTCATTTCTTCCAGATTGCCTAATTTGTTGGCATATAGTTGCTGATAAAAATTTCTAACAATTGTTTCTATTTCGTTGGCATTATTCATGATCTCTTCCCTTTCATTCATGATTTTATTAATTTGGCTCTTTTCTTTTGGATAAGTCTGGCCAAAGGTTTATCATTCTTATTAGTTCATTCAAAGAACCAGCTTCTAGTTTTGTTGATCTGTTCTGTTTTTCTGGTTTCTATTTCATTGATTTCTGCTCTAATCTTTATTAATTCTCTTCTCCTGCTGGGTTTAGGCTTTATTTGCTGTTTTTTCTCCAGCTCCTTTAGGTGTAAGGTTAGCTTGTGCATTTAAGATTTTTCTAATTTTTTGAGAGAGGCTTGGATGGCTTGTACTTCCCTCTTAGGACTGCCTTTGCAGTAGCCCATAGGTTTTGAGTCAATGTGTTTTCATTCTCATTAGTTTCAATGAATTGTTTAAGTTCTTTAATTTCTTGGTTGACCCATTCATTCTTTAGCAGGATGCTCTTTAACCTCCAGGTGTTTGAGTTTCTTCTAAATTTCTTCTTGTGGTTTGTGGTCTGAAAATATGCAGGGAATAATCTCAGTCTTTTGGTATCAGTTGAGACCTGATTTGTGACCCAGTATGTGAACTGTTCTGGAGAAAGTTCCATGTGCACTTGAGAAGAATGTGTATTCTGTTGTTTTAGGATGGGATGTTTTGTATATATCTTTGAAGTCCATCTGGTCTAATGTGTCATTCAAAGCTCTTGTTTATTTGTTGATCTGCTTAGATGATCTGTCCATTGCTATGAGTGGAGTGTTGAAGTATTCTACTATCATTGTATTATTATTGATATGTTTCTTTACTTTGGTTATTAATTGTTTTTTATAATTGGCTGCTCCCACGTTGGGGGCATAGATATTTATAATTGTTGAGCTTCTTGTTGGATAGACCCTTTAAGTATGATATAGTATCTCTCTACGTCTCTTACTACTGTCTTTGGTTTGAAGTCTGATTTGTTTGATATGAGGCTTGGTACCCCAGCTTTCTTTTGAGGTCCATTAGCATGGTAAGTAATTCTCCATCCCTTCACTTTCAATATGGAGGTGTCTTTAGGTTCAAAATGAGTCTCTTGTAGACAGTGTATGGATGGGTCCTGCTTTTTCTACCTAATCTGATATTCTGTGTCTTTTAATTGGAGCATTCAGCCAGTTTACATTTAGAGTAACTATTGAAAGATACATATTTAGTGCCCTTGTATTGCCTGTAAAGTCCCTGTTTCTGTAAGACTGTCCCTGTTACTTTCTGGTCTATGTTATTCTTGGGGTCTCTCTTCGCTTACAGTATCCCACTTAATATTGCAGGGCTGGCTTTGTGGTCACATATTCTTTCAGTTTCTGTCCATCCTAGAAACTCTTTATACTCCTTCCATTCTGAATGATAGCCTTGCTGGATAATGTATTCTTGGCTGAATTTTCTTCTCATTTAGTACCCTGAATATATCTTGCCAGCCCTTTCTGGCCTGCCAGTTTCTGTGGATAGTTATGATATAATTCTGATGTTTGTCCCTTCGTAGGTAAGAAATCTGTTCCCCCTAGCTGCTCTCAGGATAGCTTCCTCAGCTGTAAGATTTGCAAGTTTCACTATTATATGTTGGGGTGTTGATCTATTTTTATTGATTTTGGAAGGAGTCCTCTCTGCCTCTTGGATGTGAATTCTTGTTTCCTTCCCCCGATTATGGAAGTTCTCAGCCATGATTTGCTCAAATATACCTTTTAGCCCTCCCCTCCACCCTCTCTTGGAGCCTGATGATCCTGATATTGGTTCTTTTCAATGTATCATTAAATTCTCTAAGTCTCTCTTCATGTGCTATGAGTTGTTTTTCTCCCTTTTCTTCAATTTCCTTCCTTTCCATCAGCCTGTCTTCTAGATCATGGTGATTATTCTCTCTTCTGCCTCACTTACCCTAGCTGTTAGAGTATCCAATTTAGACTGCATCTCATTCATAGCATTTTTATGTTTGACCTGATTAGATCTCATTTCTGCCCTTAGAAATTCCATATTGTCACGTATGCTCTTTTCAAGCCTAGTTATAAGCTTTATAATTGCTATCCTGAATTCTGTCTCTGACATCTTGCTTATATCAATATCTATTAGTTCTGTGGCAGAGGACATTGTCTCTGGTTCTTTTCTTTGTTGAGAGTTCCTTCTCCTAGTCATTCTGTCAAGAGATGGTTGAGTGAATGCTGAGTCCAACATATTAACAACCCAAGCAAAATGCACCCTAGAAAAAATCCGAGGTCGTCAGAAGCTACCACAGATATGGAAACAAAGCCAAGATGATCCAAAACAATATAAAAGGGGTGGGGGAGACTATAATCTCTCAGGGTGGACAAAGCAGGGTGATCTACCTGCTTGTGACTGATTTTTGGTCTGTGTGTTAGAAGATACTATATCCCAAAATTGCAAAGAAATCAGAACTTCATATATAGAGAGAGTGAGAAACAGACTAGTGTGGAGCATAAATCTATAAAACATAGATATGAAAAAAATGAAAGTTAAAAAGGAACTTAAAAACATAATTTGGGAAATTAGAATCTATTTGAAATGGGAACAGGGTAAAAAAAAAAAGAAAAAGAAAAGAAACAAAAAAGAAATGTAAAATTTTAGCCTGAAGTATAAGTGAGTCATGAGGGAACACCTGGAGCTCCCTATATTATTTCCCCTGGCGCTGGAGTTTTACAGTCCTTTGAGAAATAAGCTTATCATTCACCTGTTTTTCCAGTCTGTCTTCTGGAGGAGGGGCCTGCTGCTCGGCTTCTCAGGTGTCTTTGCTTGGGTGGAGTTGCCCCACCCCTTGTCAGAGGTATGGGCTTAATGTGAGCTGGTCCTCTGTGTGGCTTTTGTCCCTTTCTCTTCTCTTTCCACTTCTCTTTGGAGGGTCAGAGCAAATATGGCCATGTGGGAATCTCTGGCCTAGAGACACAAGGTCGGGGTTCCTTTTCTTCAATAAACCCTCCAGGTCAAACCATCTCCACTTCTGTGTGTTCCAAACTCCACAGACTCATGCTATTCGCACCTGCTGCAACTCTCCTGGGGGAGTTCCAGAGACCTAAGGCCATCTCTGTGCTTTGTGCCTTTGCAATTGCTAGTGGCCATGGGCTTGCACATGCACCCTCTTCCACAGCTCCCAGGTCATGTCTGGGAGCTGCTGTCCCCCCTGCTGTCCTTTCAGGGGCCACACTGCCCTGAGAGCTGTTGCTCAGTGGTGGGTACAAGCCACTTCATATATCCCCTGGGATGCACCGTCTAGTCCTTTTGAGGGTGGTCAGGCAGAAAGTGGTCTCCCTACTGGCCCAGCTCAAGGTTTATGGTGACCGGAGCTGAGTCCCTTCTGGGTTCACTGACCATAACCGGTCTCCCTGCTCCACTGCTTGCACACTCTATCAGTTCAGACTCCCCCGTTCTTTCTGAGTCTCCTGGGATCCTGAGACCACAATGATCCACCTAGAATTCTGCCCTATTGATCCCATGCCCTTTTCAGAAAGGGATGTCTCTCACTGGAGCAGATTTCTAAAGGTCCCGATTTTGTGCTCCAGTGTTATATCACTTTCTGGTGGCCGGCTTATGAAGGCCCCCTCCCCCCTCCATTTATCTTCTGATATTTCCCCCAAAGATTCAAGGTTATGCACCTCCTACCTTGCAAAAAGTAGTCATTTTTCTGCTTGTAGAGGTCCAGATAAATTTTCTTACATCTCAGGTTGAATTCATGTGTGTTCAGAATGGTTTGATAGATATCCAGTTACATTTGAGGGACCAGATGAAATAAGGTCCCCTACTCTGCCACCATCTTGCCCCTCCCTCTTGATACTCTCATTTTTGTTCATGCATCCTTTCCTGATTTTTTTTTTTTTTAGTAGTTGTCTATCTGTGTTCTCTTAGAGCTCATTGACCATTTAAAAGAAGGTTATTTTAAATTATTTTTCAGGTAATTCATAGATTTCTGTTTCTTTAGAGTCAGTTTCTAGAGATTTTTGTTTCTTTGATTGTGCCATATTTCCCTGTTGCTTCATATGCTATGTTATATTTTGCTGAAATTTGGGCATTTGAAAGAATGGGCACCTCTCCCATTCTTTACAGACTGGCTTTGTATGGGGGAAGACCTTTACCAATCAGCTTGGCTAGAGATTCTGGAGGCCTTTAAAGTGTTTTCTGGAGATGTGTCTTCTGGGCTTGTACATAGGATTTCCCAGCTAGAGAGGTTTGCCTATTTCTTTTTCTGAAGTTCATAACCTCTTGTTTCCTCTGATGTCTATCTGAATTGCAGGTTCTCAGGTGCTGCAAGAAGCTACTGAGTTCTCCTTCGTTTTCAGTGTCCCTCAGATATCCAAAGTATGTCAGCTCCCTGTCAGTGTTCCAAATTGGGTTAGACAGAAACCAGTCCTTGGTAGCACTTGAAAGGGTGGATAGCATGGAGGACATTAGGAGAAGAAAGAGAAAAATGAAGTGGGGGATGGGAATTGGAGGGAGAGATGAACCATGAGAGACTATGGACTCTGAGAAACAAATAGGGTTTTAGAGGGGAGGGGGGAGGGGATTGTTTAGCCCGGTGATGGGTATTAAGAAGGGCACATACTGCAGGGAGCACTGGGTATTATACGAAAACAATGGATCGTGGATCACTACATCAAAAACTAATGATGTATTGTATGGTGACTAACATAACACAATAAAATTTTAAAAAAAAGAAAAAAAGAAAAGAAAAGCACACTCTGGAATGTTACTCTTTCTTTCCTTCCTGAGAGAGAAGCCATGAGTTGAGTATTTTATCCTGATCAAGCTGAGCTGTGCCAGCTGGGTGAAAGGGTTATCTTGGATAAAAGGCAATGGCTTTTCTTATTCATTTCAACACCACTATTCTTGCCTGTGCACTAGCCTGGAGTACTGTAATTTCTTAACTATTTTCTGGAGTTCCCAAAAAGACTCTTTGTACCATTTACTTCTGTTAAGTTGGTGTCTCTGTTGGGGGAATGAGGTCTGGGGCTTCCCATTCTGTCATTTGTTGATGCCACTCCTAACTGGAACACTTTTGAGAGGGAACTTAATTTACTGTAAGGTTGGCAGCCCTGAGAACTCCTTTTTTTAATGTAGCATGTAATGGGTGTATTCCTGCTCCCCAAAGAATGAGGAGCAGACGAGAGTGAACTTAATTTATATATAATATATAACTCAACTGGGACACTTTTGAGAGGGAGTGGTTAAAATTATTAAAATTATATAATTTTCAGAATTTATTAACTATGTAAGATATTGGCTTTGTTACACTGGGAGGCCTATAAAACAGTTCTATTTAAAAATATTTGCAAAAAAACATTTGCAATAGAAGTATATACTTATGTATGTTAAGCCAAAATATCATTACTACAAAAGCCAAGTAAATTTATCTTGAATGTTGAAATTTTAAACTGAATTACAATGGCATTCACAATAATGAGAGCTATTTCACTTTCATCATAATGAACTTCTAACCTTGATTCCCTGCAATAGAATTAAACAATGAATTTTTATTGGACTCATCCTAATGAGACACTTCTCTCTGAAGTGTCTAAAGGCTTTGAAGTAAAACTGACGTAATTTAACACTTTGAGAAGTTCTTCTTCTGCTATTGGAGCCAACATATTGGTAGTTCTCACTTTACTTTTGTACATGCAAAAAACACTTAGAATTGAAAATGAGCAAAATAATTTATAAGTTTGCTCCAAATGAAGTCATGCTTTATCTGGAAATATATAAGTACTAACTCCTGAAGCTACATGTGTTAAATCTGCTTCTTTGGGCAAATTTTTTACATAACAACTGCTAACTTTTTATAGAAGGAATTACATTGTCCTTTTTTTAAAAGTAATCATTCTGTTGAAGTGTAATTTATGTAATCCACAGGAAAATGCACAGATTGTAAAGTGTAGAGCTCAATAAACACTTTGAATCAAGAAATAGAACATTAACACCACCCCATTCTCCCACAATTATACATCCTTCTTCCCCAAGGGTAATCATTATCCTGATACCTAGCACTGTCATTTATGTTACTTACTTTTAAACTTCACATAAATGGCTTTTTTTTTTTTTTTTACCTTTGACTCCTTTGCCTCAATATTGTATTTGTGAAATTCATCCATGTTTCATATAGCAAGAGTTTCTCTCTTTTCTTTGCTGCAAAGTATTCTTGTGTGTGAATGCCACAATTTATTTAGCTGTTTTACTAAATTTCTATTTCTTTTCGGTTTTGACTATTATGAATACTGTTGTACCTTTTGGGGTGCTTATGTACTCATTTTTATTGACTGTATGACCAGTAGTATTAAAGCTGAACTGTGTGTTCAGCTTTAATAGATACTGCAAAACAGATGTTCTGCATCTGGATTGCTTGAACTCTATTTCCTGTACACATTTCACATATATTTCACCTGTAATTTCCCATATTTCCTGCTGGAGGCCCAGGAGCTTCAGACATCTCAGGGGCTGGGGTATAGGCCACTGCATAATTAGTTGATACACAGTTGCCATTGAAGACAGCAGCATGGAATACTTCCCTCTTCCAATTTCTTTGTAGGGAAGGGGTAAATTTGGTTAGCCCCTCCCCACCCCCAAAGCCTAGGAGGCAAGGAGTGGTGGGCAAGAGAATTGCTAGTAAGTAAGAGGGTATCTGGAGATTGGCACTTTCTTTCCAAGTTGCTCTTTGTCATGGTCTTTTTGACCTGCTCTCACCTGAGAAGGGGAAAGATCAGGAAAGAGGTCTGAGAATACATGTGTATGATAATGCAGGCAAGGAAGGAAATTTGTGTTTCCAAATATGTACAGAAAATGGATCTGGCCCATTTCCATATACTGCAGAATTGGGACCATGGAGCATAGTTGAAATTTGGGGTTGCAGGCTTGCTGTTCCAGTGGGTGACAAAGGGGCATGCACATCAGAAGAACATGGTATGAGGCCTCCAGCTGGAAAATATGGCTGAATCTCCCAAGGGACTACCAAACCTAGACAAATTACTTGGGATAAACTCCTCATCAGTAAACCTGTTGGGCACTGGTTCCCCACACCATGTCTATGGACAGCAAGCTTGATCAGTGGTGATGATAAAAGAAAGGATACATCAGCATTGCCTGGGATGTTCCATAACCAGATGTCTTTTTTTCTGACCCCTCTGGGGTTAGACTCAAAAGAAGGGAAATTGCAGGGAAGGAGGATGTGCTGTGAAAGGAAATCCCCACATACGCCACCTATACCTGCCTAAAGCTGTAAGTCTAGTTGCAAGGTAGTTAAGGGAGTGTCTATGAAATAAGTGATTGATATTTAAAAATAAACAGAACTTCATAAGCAAAACCATTCTGTTATGTAACTGGAAGGGACAGCAAATTATGGAGTAGGGCAGAGATGATAGTAGGGGTCCTGCTATCCATTAAAAGGAGGATTAGCAGAGCAGAATTAAAAATATTTATTAGAAAAATAAAATAGTTCTGTGTTTACACCCAAGTTGTTGAGGCTGCTGAATCAAATCAGTTACAAAACCTGACATAAATTACTTGGCTAATGTCACCTGCACGAAGAAGACAAGGTTTGCATCTGTTTTTGGCCCCCACTATATCCCTATGCTTAGCATAGGGCCTGGGACATGGCAGATGATGGTTCAATATTTGGTGAATGGGTGACATGAATGATTTGTTTTTCTCATTACCACTATTTATGTTCTAACGAAAAAGTTGCACAAACTCCTAATGATAATTAAATGCTTTTTGAAGGCGATCATTTGTGAAAGTATAATACCGTAACATTCAATTTGCAACGCCTTTTGAAAAATCTAGCATTGTGTCTAAAGTTAAAGGAGTAGTTAAAGTAAGAGTTACAGAGATTCTGCTTTTCAATTGGAAACTAGTATTAGTCAATCTATAACTTTAACTTATTACCTAAATTGAGAAAAAACTGAACAGAAAAATGGGATTAGCAAATAAAACAAATACTTTATTTTATATGTCTACAAGCTTCTTTCCAAATTGGTTTACTTTGCAACTGGGAGCAGATTGGGTTATTAAAAGTTGCCTATTGCTACTCAGTTTGAACTTTATGGTTTATTACACTGAGAAAGATTTCTTCCAAGAAAATCCAGTTACTAATGGCATAAATAATGGTGGGTTCCAGCCAATACCAGAATGGGCAGTATAATTGGCTAGGCTAAAACTTTTATCTGTTCAAGGTTAGTGTGATCCAGGAATCCACCTACTTTTTTGGGTTTGGAATACTATTTGGGGCATTGAATTACTTATTTATAAGGTAATTATTTTAATTATATAGCATGGACTCCAGGATGTTTTTTTTTTTTTTTTAAAGATTTTATTTATTTATTTGAGACAGAGAGAATGAGAGAGACAGAGAGCACATGAGAGGGGGGAGGGCCAGAGGGAGAAGCAGGCTCCCCGCCGAGCAGGGAGCCCGATGCGGGACTCGATCCCGGGACTCCAGGATCATGACCTGAGCCGAAGGCAGTCGCCCAACCAACTGAGCCACCCAGGCGCCCCTCCAGGATGTTTTTACAGCAAGGTTCATAACAAGTCATTTATATTCTTTTTTTTTTTTATAGATTTTATTTATTTATTAGCGAACGAGCGAGAGAGAAACAGCATGAGAGGGGGGAGGGTCAGAGGGAGAAGCAGGCTCCCCGCCGAGCCAGGAGCCTGATGCGGGACTCGATCCCAGGACTCCGGGATCATGACCTGAGCCGAAGGCAGTCGCTCAACCGACTGAGCCACCCAGGCGCCCCTATATTCATTTTTTAAAATAATCTATTAGGGGCCTATACTAGAACAAACAAGCAACATTTCTCTTTTTTATGTTTAATAAAACTTTTATTTTAGAACAATATGGGTGCAAAGAATTCCCATATATTTTGCACCCAGGTTCCCTATGGTTAACATCACTTATTTATTTATTTATTTACTTTTAACATATAATGTATTATTTGTTTCAGGGATACAGGTCTGTGATTCATCAGTCTTACACAATTCACAGTGCTCACCATAGCACATGCCCTCCCCACTATGGTTAACATCTTGCATTAGTATGATACATTTACAATAATTAATGAACCAGCATTATGTTATTATTAGCTTAAATCCATAATTTATTCAGAAATCTGAATAAATTATGTTAATTACCTAATGCTCTTTTTTAGTTAATTACCTAATGCTCTTTTTCCTTTCCAGGTTCCCATTCAGGATACCACATTTTATTTATTTATTTATTTATTTAATTTATTATTTGCTTTATTTATTTGAGAGCGACAGTGTGTGCACAAGGAGGGGAAGCAGCAGAGGGAGCGGGAGAAGCAGGCTCCCCACTGAGCAGGGAGCTCCAACCGGGCTCAATCTCAGGACCCTAGGATCATGACCTGAGCAGAAGGCAGACACTTCAACTGACTGAGCCACCCAGATGCCCCACCACATTACATTTAATTGTCATATCTGCTTAGGCTCCCCTTGGCTGTGACAGTTTCTCCAACTTTCCTTGGTTTTGAGGACTTCGACAATTTTGAGGAATATTCATCAGGTATTTTGTAGAATATCCCTCGTTTGGGATTTTTTTTATTTTTAGAGAGAAAAATCTGGGGAGAGGGGCAAAGGGAGAGAGAGAATCTTAAATAGGCTCCATGCCCAGGGAAGAGCCTGATGCAGGGCTTGATCTCACGACCCTGTTATCATGATCCGAGCTGAAATCAAGAATTAGACGTTTAACTGACTGAGACTCCCAGGCACCCCTCATTTGGGACTTTTCTGATTTCTTTTTTTATTTTATTTTATTTTATTATGTTATGTTAGTCACCATACAATACATCATTAGTTTTTAATGTAGTAAAATCATGACTAGACTTGAGTTAGGTGTTTGGGGGAGGAAGGCCACAGAAATAAAGGGCCATTCTCATCACATCATATCAAAGGTACATACTATCAACATGTTTTATTGCTGTTGATGTTGACTGGACCACCTGCTTGATAATAGTATTTATTAGTTTTCTTTACCGTAAAGTTACTTTCTCCCATTTCCATACCATACTCTTTGGAAGGAAGTCAGATTTACCTTCATTTGAGGGCAGCTCAGATTTCTTTAAAATTCCAGTTTTATATTAATTTTATTCTGGCATTACCTTCTGGATCATGTCATACATGGGTATGCACTCATGTACAAATGTTCACACACAAAATCTCTCTTCTTTCTTGTCTCTACACAAAGAGATCCATAAAGGTCTACACAGAGAGATCTCAAAAGTCAAAATCCTGGCTATCAATAAAATCTTCTCTCGGGATACCTGGGTGGCTCAGTCCTTAAGCGTCTGTCTTCAGCACCGGTCATGATCCCAGGGTCCTGGGATCGAGTACCGCATCGGGCTCCCTGCTCAGTGGGGAGCCTGCTTCTCCCTCTCCCTCTGCAGCTCCCCCTGCTTGTGCTCTCTCTCTCTGACAAATAAATAAAAATCTTAAAAAAAAAAAATCTTCTCTCTATGCCAGAAGCTTATCAAAGACTATACACTGAAACCAGAGATTTGAAAGGGAAGGTTTTTTTCTTTTTTTTTTTTAGTTTTTATTTAAATTCTAGTTAGTTAACATACAGTGTAATATCAGTTTCAGGTATACAAAATAGTACACTTCCATACATCACTTGGTGCTCATCACAAGTGCACTCCTTAATCCTGAAAGGGAAGTTTCTAAAAATTATTCAGGTACATTCAAAAATGAAACTCAAAGATGAAACTCAGACATAAAACCAGCCACTACCTCTTGTTTTGATAGACTGAAGATAAAATGAAAATAAAATATGGATCCAGCACTCTTCTTTATTAAGGAGTAGTGGACTTGCAAAAGCCCAGCTTGGGCCTCTGAAATGGTTAGTGTTTCTTTTTTTTCCTTAGAAGCCCAGATATTTGACCTGCTAGCTTCTATTTCCATTTGGAAACCAGGTTCAGTACCCAATGAGTCTTGGGGAAGAGAAACATAATTTCCTTCTCAAAAGAGGACACACATTCATCATTTCTTCTTTTTGTTTTTACTGTTAGCAATTATGCAGAATAAAAAAAAATAGTATTAAAAACAAGAAATAGGGGGCGCCTGGGTGGCTCAGTCAGTTAAGCAGCTGCATTCGGCTCAGGTCATGATCCCAGAGTCCTGGGATTGAGCCCCCCGTCGGGCTCCCTGCTCAGCGGGAAGCCTGCTTCTCCCTCTCCCACTCCCCCTGCTTGTGTTCCTGCTCTCGCTGTCTCTCTCTCTGTCGAATAAATAAATAAAATCTTAAAAAAACAAAACAAAACAAGAAATAGCAGCAAAAATGCCCTCAAACACAAATAGTTATTGGTTGGTCTTTACTGAAATGAAGGCAGATAAGTCTTTCATAAACACATTTCCAAAATTCCAATTGGTGGACTGTCTCAGTCTGTTTTTAGGAACCCTGTCTGGATTAAATTCTGGATCAAGTTCTTTATTACTTAGGTAGACATAACTAGCAACTGTACTAATGCAAATATACTGAGGGTCTCTTCCATTTTGGGGGATAGGGCCTCTTCTATTCCTGGCTTCTAATCACCTGGGTAAGGAAAGAAATTCCCTTTGGACTTTTCAGCCCTTAGCTTTGGATATCTGGGCTGACTCTGAGTCATTTTCTTCATTCCTCCTGGAAGCCTCATAGAACTGGCCACTAACCATCCTCCCTTATTTTCTGATATTTTGTTGATAAAAAATGAACTAGTAGAGAGGAAATGTTTGATGATAATTAAGAAAAGGAATACTATGTGGTATTCTATAGGATAAATGCATTCAGGATAATTCTGTAGGAGATGGCCCTGAAGGGGAAAAAAAAGTTCCTTATTCTTCTGATACAGGAAGAGCTGAGAAGAGTATAGCATCATACTGTCTAATAGAAATAATATCAAGTATTATTATTTCAACAGGTAACATTATAAAACTATCAATGAAATATTTCACATGTTTTTCTTACTAAGTCTTTGAAATTCAGTGTGCATTGTATACTTATAGCACATCTTAATTCACATGCTACATTTTCAGTGGTTACAGTGAAATAGTCCTGGTAACACCAAACTGTGTGTTTAGCAGAAAATATTTTACACTGCTTCAGTTTTTACATTTAAATGAATTAAGCTTCAATAAGATTTAGAAATTTAGTTCCTCAGTTATGCTACACATTTTTCAAGTACTCAATAGCCATATATAGCTAGTGGCCACCATATTGGACAATTTAGGTATAGATTGAGATACAAAGCACTTTTAATTTGGATAATGAGAGTTCATAAAGGTGGTCCCTACCATCTCTGCAAGACAGAAGTTAAGAGTTAGAGAAAAGCCTGCTGGTGTGTGGCAAGGCTCCGATGCAGCCAGAGATTTAACTGTGTGGTAGAACAATTTACCACTGTGGTTGTGAGATTGCCCTGGCACCACTGGGCAGTACAGGACCAGGTAAGTCCCACAAGGCTGGATTTCCTGAGACTTGGGAATTCTTAAGGAAGTTGTGGTATGAGATCAGGGGGATAAGTGAATGTAGGATGAAGGCATAGCAAAATTGAGATTGTGGACCAGGATGTAAGGAAATGACTGAAATGAGGCAATCAGGTAAATAGGGAGGTGTGAAGGGACAGGAGGGGTAATGAGGGCAAAGTAGTGGCTCAGTGTTGGGACAGGATAGTAGGGTTGGGGAGAGAGTTTTCATCATGTGATACTACAACAGGATGTTAAAATGGGCTCTTCCAGTTGAACAAAGGTGTCAAGTATCCTTTTTCACTATCTAAATTCCTCCACTTGACTGTAGAACAGGATAAGTCTACTAAGACCCATGGACCAACTCTGGCCACCACGCATTTTTGTAATTAAAGTTTTATTGGAACACAACCATGCTCATTCATTTCTTTTTATCTGTAACACACTACTTTTTCAGAGTCACTTTGAGAGCTTAACATATGCTTCCTGAAACTTGGCTGATACAGAGACTAGTTCCTGAAAAAAATGTCTCATAGGGAAAGCCTAATTAGAGGGTGGCGGGTTAGAGCAAGGGGAAAGGACCACAGTGGCAGTGATATGGATCTGATATAGTGACCTCCTTCTCCTCTTCCCCAGCCTTATTTTACCATCAAATTTACCCTCTTAAAGTATACAACTCAGTGGATTTTAGATTAGTCACAGAGTTGTGCAACTATCACCATTGTCTAATTGTGGAACATTTCCATCTCCCAAAAAGAGACCCTGTATCCATTAGGAGTCACTCCCTATTCCATTCCTCCCACCCATCTGCTGTAGTTAACCACTAATCTACTTTCTGTATCTATAGATTGCCCACTTGGGACATTTCATATAAATGGAATTATACAAAATATTGCCCCCCCTTTTTTGATCTGGTTTCTTTCGCTTAGCATAATGTTTTTAAGGTTTATCTGTGTTATAGCATGAATCAGTGCTTCATTACTTTTTATGGCTGAGTAATATTCCATTGTGTGGGTATACCATATTTGTCTATCCATTCAACAGTTGAGGGATATTTGTTTTTGATATTACAAATAATGTTATTATGAATATTTGTGTTTTAAGTTTTTGTTTGAATGTCTGTTTTCAGTTCTCTTGAGTATATA
This sequence comes from Neomonachus schauinslandi, assembly GCF_002201575.2. Taxonomy (NCBI): domain Eukaryota; kingdom Metazoa; phylum Chordata; class Mammalia; order Carnivora; family Phocidae; genus Neomonachus; species Neomonachus schauinslandi. The sequence continues at coordinate 141,555,028 of NC_058404.1, forward strand.
TCTGAGAATGGAATTGCTGAGTCATATGTAACTTTACATTCATCCTTTAGAGGAATTTCCAGACTGTTGGCAAAGCTGCTGTAGCATTGTATAGTTCCACCAACAATGAGAATGCAGTGTATGAGAGTTTAGATTTCTCCACATCTTTGTCAACACTTCTTGTTGTCCTTTTTTTTTAACTATAGCCAACCTATTAGGTATAAAGTGGCATCTGATTGTAGTTTTGATTTTCATTACACTAATAATATTGATGTTGAGCATCTTTTCATGTGTTTATTGGCCATTTGTATATTTTCTTTGAAGAAATGTATTTAAATCATTTCTCAGTTTTAAAAATTGGATAATTTATCTTTCTATTGTTGAGTTATGGATAGCTGTTTTTGAGTTGTCTTAAAGGATTTCTGCCATACAGTCTTCTTGGGAAGAGTGAGAAGGTCAGACCCTCAGAGACCACCAGAAGTCAGAGCCTGAGAGCTATGTTGTGTGTGACCATAAGGAGGAGACAACGCCTTTGGTAAAGGAATGTAGATGAGTGTCCTAAAAATTCATAAAAGCACTAAAGAGAAAAAGAGCCAGAATTTGGGCATGAAACACAGAAATTTCAGGGACATCAGTGTAATGAGACTTCTCCTTTTCCTTAAGTCTTTCCCTTCCACCTCCCTCACCTTCCCTAGAGGTCAAAATGAGTGGCTAATTAACCAGCAACAGGGAGGAGATAGAAGGAAATAGCTCAAAGAATAGAGGGGAAGAAACAATTGAATGGACTAAAAGAGTTTTGATTTAGATTTAATTGAACTTTTTTACTAAATCAAAGATGAAGCTATATATTAACACCCAAGAGTAACCAGAAAAAACATGGGATCTACCTGAAATTTCATTCAGGAATGGCAAAGACTGAACAAGCTCAGTGGACTCAAAGACAGTTGTATGAAAATAAACACTAAGCTAGTTTATAATGTCACCCCTACTGAGTCCAGCTTGTTTGATAAGCCAGTTACAAAATCTTAGACCTGGTCAGCAGTCAGTATAAACCTCTAAGGAATGACTGTGTGTGCATGGGTGGTTGGGATGCACCTAGGTGGAGTGAATTAGAAAGAAAGAAAGGAGGAAAAGTCTGAGGAGCTGGGAGGCCAGGATGTTGGCTGGATGGTCAGCTTTGATATTGTAATCCATATACAGGATGGTAGGGAGTGTGGTAGGAGTGAAAACTGAGTTTGACTTCAAGGAAGCTGTGGGATGGCCCTAGAGGCTATGGAGGACAGCCATAGGAATGTTGGGAGAATCCTGTATGGACAGAGTAAATGTGATTATTGATAAATGTTTTGGAGCTATAGTCTGGAAGCTTCAGTGAAGAGTATGCCAATCATATCTTGGCTTGCTTTTGGGTTAGACTGGAAGAAAGGAAGGCCACTTATTGAGATACTTGAGAAAAAACAAAGTATGTGGACAGTTAATAAACTTTTAAAAAAAGATTTTATTTATTTATTTGACAGAGGTACAGCAAGAGAGGGAACACAAGCAAGGGGAGTGGGAGAGGGAGAAGAAGGCCTCCCACGGAGCAGGGAGCCTGATGCGGGGCTCGATCCCAGGACTCTGGGATCATGACCTGAGACGAAGGCAGACGCTTAATGACTGAGCCACCCAGGCGCCCAGTTAATAAAGTTTGGAAAGGAACAATGAAAGAAGCCAACAAAGGTTGTTAATGGGAAGAAGCAAGGATAAGGGACAAGATTAGGGGTAGGGATAAGGCTGAGAGGATAGTAAGGGCAGGGTCTGAAGAGGTCTAGGCAGAGAGGCCAATGATTTTATGGATGAAGGGGTTGGAGGAAGTAGCAGGCAGATAAGGGAAGTGGGAACAATGAAACTGTTGACAGAAATACTTGGTCCTAAATTTTCCATTATAAATTTGATTGGTGTCATCAACCTGGTCATATGAATAATGACCCCGTTAAGTTGCACCCCCCAAATGCCAAAGCTAAGAAGAACTTGGGGTTTCTCTGACTAGTGAATTTTTTTATTGTGAAATTCTTCAATTTGAAAAAGGGAATTTCCAGTGGAAATAATAGACTATAAATTGTTTATTTGGCAAAATACCATTAGACTAAGCTAAGGACCTTCTTACACAAGGATATGAAAACAGAAGTTTACCTGCCAAGTGCTTTCAGAATGAGATGGTAGGGAAAATTTTCCTGACTTACAAAGCAAAGAAAAAGTTCTGAAAGATACTGTATTTTATGATTAAGGAAAACACAGCCATGAAAAGTGGGAATGAAAATGTTGGCCAATTAATGAATAAACTGGGTGGGAATCAAACAAAAGACTAGTTGGAATAGTTTTAAGTTGGCCAAAGATTTATCCTTAATATTGGAACAAATAAAAAAACCTTTTCAGGATTGCCTTGTTTAGATTTATTGCCTCTATCTTCCTTGCAGGGTGTGCTTAGTACTAAAAGGGACAAAGAGGAAAAAGGAGCAGAGAGTGATAATTAAAGTACAAGAATACTTAGATGATATGTTATCAAATACATAGGAAGTTTATAAAAATTTGCTTCTGCTGCATTTTTAAGTTTTATTTTCTTCAACCAAGGTGTGCCTACTGAATCTTGATCTTGCATCTAACACTGCAGCAGGTGCTATGCATGATTTAGTGAAGGTGGAGGCATGACTTGACTTTATGGAGCTTACACACTCTTAGGAAAATGAGACCAACCACATGTGGTGCCACAAAGAGAGAACAATACAGGAGGCTTTGAAATAAATTACTTAGCTGAATGTGATCATGCATATTGACATAAATGAAAAATAACAATTTCATAGTTAAAACGATTGCTAGATTGTAATAAGATGAAAAATGTATCTTGCAAGATGCTATTTCATAACAATTGCAAACAAATTTCTCTTTACCATATCTACTAAGGCCACATTCTAACTCAAACAGAGGTAGGCAATCCATCAGAATTATTCCCTAGAGTTTGCTCCATGGAACAGTAGTATCCTGAAATGCCTTGAGAAAAAGGATTCTGTGGTCAAATTTGAGAAATGTGACATACCATGTCTCCTTCTTGGCCAATTATAGTAACGTTTGAATGTTAAAGGTGCTGAGAAATCCAACAGCAAAGAATTCATGTTAAAACTGTACAATTCTGGCACAAAAACAGGCACATGGATCAATGGAACAGAATAGAGAGCCCAGAAATGGACCCTCGACTCGATGATCAACTAATGTTCGACAAAGCAGGAAAGAATATCCAATGGAAAAAAGGACAGTCTCTTCAATAAATGGTGTTGGGAAAATTGGACAGCCACATGTAGAAGAATGAAACTCGACCATTTTCTTACACCATATGCAAAAATAAACTCAAAATGGATGAACGACCTAAATGTGGGACAGGAACCCATCAAAACCCTTGAGGAGAACACAGGCAGCAACCTCTTCAACCTTGGCCACAGCAATTTCTTGCTATATATGTCTCCAAAGGCAAGGGAAACACAAGCAAAAAATGAGCTATTGGGACTTCATCAAGATAAAAAGCTTCTGCACAGCAAAAGAAACAGTCAACAAAACTAAAAGGCAACCTACTGAATGGGAGAAGATATTTGCAAATGTCTTATTAGATAAAGGGCCAGTATCCAAGACCTATAAAGAGCTTATCAAACTCAACACCCAAACAACAAATAATCCAATCAAGAAATGGGCATAAGACATGAACAGACACTTCTCCAAAGAAGACATACAAATGGCCAACAGACACATGAAAAAATGCTCAACATCACTCATCATCAGGGAAATATAAATCAAAACTACAATGAGATACCACCTCACAGCAGTCAGAATGGCTAAAATTAATAACACAGGAAACAACAAAGTTGGTGAGGATGCAGAGAAAGGGCAACCCTTTTATATTGTTGGTGGGAATGCAAGCTGGTACAGCCATCCTGGGAAACAGTATGGAGGTTCCCCAAGAAGGTAAAAATAGAGCTACCATACAACCTAGCTATAGCACTACTAGGTATTTATCCAAAGGATACAAATATAATGATTCAAAGAGACACATGAACCCCAATGTTTATAGCAGCAATGTCCACAATAGCCAAACTGTGGAAAGAGCTGAGATGTCCATTGACAGATGAATGGATAAAGAAGATGTG